>NW_022146531.1:0-18170 GCF_002938485.1 Sitophilus oryzae
ACCGAACGGCTCTAGTATGGCAAGCTGTACCTTGCTACTCCCAAGGCGTCAAACGCTATATATGGGAGCTATTATTATTATATGTACTCCCTATGTTGCCATATTATTAAGAAATTATGTTTTTTAACTAAAAACTAAAAAAATATTCAAATTTTTTTTCAAAAAATTCCAAATTTTCAAAAAAAAAGTTCGCGAAAAAAAAACATTATAATCATGTTTCTGGGGTCAAAATATATTACCTCTAAACATAGTTGCACTTATTTAAGACTCCCCCTGCACAGGAAAATTTAAAAGAAAACGCACAATTTTCAACATTTTTTGCGAAAAAAAGAACAGACGTTTTCCTGTGGACAAAATATATCACCTTAAAAATATTTGCACCTACTTAAGACTGACCCTGTGTTATTTTGTAAAATAACAATTTTTTGTATACCTATTACTGATCTTTTCTATGTAATCTCTCCTCTAAAATCCACATTTTACTATACTCAGATATATTTTGTAATAATTCAAGGTCGCTCTCTATTTCAAACAAGTATCTATGGGGGTTGACTTGTTTTCCTGTATTAGAACTTCCTGTATTAGAGTTCTTTCTTGTAGAATGCTTCCTTCCATCTCATCTGCATTCTTCTCTCGCAAGTAGCATTTTTGGACACATTTTAGGTAATGTTTCTTATAATGTATGTTTCTTGATACAAAATGGAAACGGTATGGCCCAAATATATGAAACATTTTTGAAACCTATACATTTTATATGGCTTTATTTGGTACATGTGTTTCCAATGTGGTGGCAATAGTCGTTTCCTGAAATATGTTTCGATGAGGAATAAAAACTTTTAGAAAAAATGTTTCGAAACATTTTCTGCAATTTGTGTCCAAGATGTTTCCGTTTTCAGCAGCTACTGTTACTAAATGTGAAGAAACAAAATACCAAACTAAACTAGTCTATGTCTGTATATGGATTTCAAAATGAAAACAACCATCAACAATGTCGACCTCCGCCATAATTTTTTATCTTAAGATCTTTGTTTTTAGGTTTTCTCGCACAAAAAATGTGAACTTTTATAATTTTAATGCTCCTTACATATATCATCATTTGTTTATTGCTTTTTTAATTATACTACTATAAAAGCTTGAAAAATACTTACATGCAAAAATTGCAGAACAAAATCCAAACAATAAAGTAAGGTTATGTTCTCAAATTTGACAGAATATCAAAAAAATTATGGAATTTTCGGGCACAAAACGGGTACGAAATCTGTAAATGTGAGCCATCTGTTTCTGAACAGTTTCGAAAAATTTGTGATAGGTTGAAGTAATGCTTAGGGCAGTTCCAACCGCACTTTATAACCCACAAAATTCTGGATGTTGATGAATTTAGAAGTATGCTTTGGAATTAAATAAAACAAGTTCTTTTTTTTTTTAAATACTACCTATATTCTAACTTATACTAATACAATTGGCTGGCTGTGACAGTCTTGACTATATAAGGTTAGATACAATATAACTGGAATACTTAAATTTTCATCTGCTTCGGTTGGTTCGTTGATTGGGAGAAAGGCCTCACCCTCTTCGCTGCACTCGTCCGCTGGTGGGTAGCGTAACAGTTCGGCTAACGTTGGAGAGCTTGTGAGACTCCACCAGTCTCAGTGCGTGAGCTACTTATGGGGAGGATCAATTCTCGTATCTTCCTAGAAGATAACAGCAGTATGCTATTCGAAACAATGGTTATACCCAGTTATGTGGTAGTGTTCAACAGTACCCAGTCGACTGTCTGTTTGTGGCCAATGGCAAATGACGGTAAATCAAAATTTAAATCGAAGGTATAGTTATTAGCTTAACAATATTTAAATTAAATCTACTTACTACTAATAAAAGTTAAAATTAAAGCTAGTTTAAATTAAAATTAAAATTGATCAATTTTAAACAAAAGCCGAAAGGCATCAAAAAATGAATTGTATTAAATCAATAAATTGTTAGTCTTCTAAAAGCCAACCAATAAAAAATTACGAATACACAAAATTTATTATCAACTTCACGAATATTAACAACAAAATTTAATAAAATTTGACTCTAATTAACAATCTCAAATCTGGCCATAACAGCTTAAAATGAAATTAGAATTGAGTATTGTCCAAATTATTTTAAAAAAAAAAGGCAAAAGATAAATGTATATCTTCTGTCTCTCTCTCAAAAAATGTAAGATCAATTTAATAAAAAATATCAAGACCACTACCACACTATAGGTAATGATTTTATAATAAAATTGATAAAAAAACCGTGGTTCTATCAGACAATTATTTATTACTTTGCACGTGCTAAAAAACAAAATCTAAAAAAATGAAGAGACGATTTAAATTATAAAAAAATAAATATTAATAATAATAAATTTACGATCTATTAAAAATTAAGGTAATTTGACAGATAAGGCAAGAAAAGAAAAATTAGAAAATCTTATCTGTCGAGGAGCCTGTCCAACGAGAAAAAATAACCACCACAGGGTCCAGGTATGGAGAAGCCACCCTCTGGCAAGTAAAGTTTTTCAAAAGATGACTATAGTCGTTAATAATGAAATTATAAAAGCTTTACTTACCAAAGGCCTGCTTTTCCTGGGATCTTCCTGATCGTACTCCCGCAGCAGTTGGTTCCTCTCGACAGCCTGACTTGCATCGAACACCTGTCTGTGTTCCTGTTCCACGTTGTGGCGTCTCCGCATATTATATATAGGTAGAAAAAATAAGACAATAATTAAAGGCTTCTAACTCGAAAAATAGTAGTAGAGTAGAAAAACTATCTTACGATACGTCTAAGCACGTGCTCTATGAGAAAAAAACTGTAGCTATATGATATATAAAAACAATTGAAAAAACAATAGGTAGCCTTATATTAAGGCTACTAAAGCACTGAAATAATTGCTGAAAATAAATTGTTAAATAGAACCAGGTAGTAAATCAAATAAAATCGTACCTTCAGCGTGCAATCTTGAAGAAGAAAAAATAAATAAAATCTCAAACAAATTGGAATAATGACCAAATGACCAGAGCAGAGATGAAGAGAAGAAGGCAAAATTTTAAAATTTTTAGTTTTATATTAATCCATACCCCTTCTCCCGAAAAATCTTGACATATCAGATCGAATTAAAATAGTCATGCGTTGTTAAACTAATTTCGATAAAAATTTCAACTACTAATAAAAATAATACTTAACGACTCCTTACATACCTTAAAAATGAAGGAACAATTGCATCTTAATCAATTAGCACTGATAACGCGGAAAATTCACTTAACCCTCTGTTAAAATAAACAAATGAATCTCAAACAGTAGGTAGGCAACCAAAATTGCAACTATTGTATTATGAATTGCCTAAAAACAATCTAATACGTGTTTTACAGTTCAACATGGTACACCGTACCATTTGGTGTAATTTGGTACTCCATGGATTCTCGTGATGGATGGCACGATCCATGAAAAGAGCAACTTAATTTATAATCGTTGAAACATATTAAAATCAAATAATAAGTTCAACTTTGCTAAGTACCATTGAGAATTATTAAAAACGATAAAAAATATATTTTTAAATTAATTAATTATATTAATTGATTATAACAACAATTGATTAACGATATATATATACGATACTTATATATTATCGAATTGAAATGCGAGTAAAATTGCAAACTGTAAAAACCTCGTTTAAAAGTAAAATAACTGAAGGCAAGCACAACGAAAATAAATTTCGTTACACTCCTTCCCGGAAAGAAAATAGAGAACTCAAGTTTGAATATTTTTCAAAGAAATATTACTCAATTGAAAGACCAAGATGCAACTGTCACTAAGGTGAAAATAATCAGATAATTAGACAAAATATTAAAATTGGGCGCCAGCACAAATGTGCGAGGTCGAATCTGCATAGGCTAGGAAACTATTAATTACGTTAACAGGTTAATGATAATGATAAAGATAATAAAACAGAACAGGTTAATGATAAACGTAAAGATAATAAAACAAATTCAACCTTAAAGGCACTGCAAGAAATCGTCAAGCACTAAAACGCAATGAGTACAAGAAGTAGATATATAAAGTAAACGAGAGTCCAAATTTGAACTGATTGTATCCATGATTGGCTTGTTTCGCGCCAAATCAATCACGGATACAAGATATATAAATAATTGAAAATTGCGGAGAGAGAGAGAGAGAAAGAGAAAGAAAGCTTAGGGAAAAATCGGAGAAATCGACTATTGTATCCGTGGCTAGTTCGTTTCGCGCCAAACTAATCACGGGCACAATATATAAAAAATTGAACATTTCGGAGAGAGAGAAAGAAATCTTAGGGGAAAATCGGAAAAATCAGACTATCGTATCCATGACCAGTTCGTTTCGCGCCAAACCAATCACGGGCACGATATATAAAGAAATAAAGCGTACTGATGATCAGTTCGTCCCACCCGAACTCAACACAAGCACAATAGCCGTCAACGCCCCCCAAGATAAAAGTCAAAATTTAAAAGCTAAGTTATAGAAATATATATAATAATTCAAGTTATAGAAAATTTAAACAGGGCAGTTTTAATAAACATCCCGTAGCATAGATCGTGAATCCTTTCAACGATAGGTAGCGATACGGTAAAACTGCCATTACATTTAAGGGACACTTACAGTAAAAAGCACCGCGAGGGTCGTCAACTTAAGGTTGGCGCCCTTTAAGAACAAAAGCGGTGCCAAACAAAAAGTTGGAAGAGCTGAAGGCAACTTCCAACTGTCTCTTGACGGACTTTTACCGTCACGGGGAACCCGTACATAATTAGTCTTCCCTGTTGAATACACCACTGATACGTTATCGCGCCATATCAGAGGTATATCCAACTCGCCCACCATGTAGAGCGGAAAGAACGAAAGTTCACGAAAGAGAAGAAAAATAAACAGAGAGGAAAAAAAATAATCCAAGAGAATCTAGTTGCTACTCTGATCGTCGGAAAGGTCGTCCGAATCCAAATCAGAATGGTCATCAGTTACGAAATTAGGTTTTAAATCTTTAATATGAAAATTACCAAGACTGTTACCATGTTTATCTTTTAAATGATAAACAAGAGGAGATAAAACTTTATCGACAATACAAGGTACGAATTTAGGACTTAATTTTGCAGAAAAATCATTTACAGCGTTAGAAAGTTGGAAATTCTTCTTCCAAACGTAATCACCAACATGAAATTGAAAATCTCTTTTCCTTAAATTATAATATTTGGTGTTTTTTACATGAGCGGACTTTAACCTGGTTCGTACCTCCTCATAAACCTTGGGTAACTGCTGCAAATCATTGGCTAAATGAATCTTTTCAGAAATGTCTGGTATATTCTGGTCATTTTCCGAAATATTACCATAATAATCTCCTGAGACTGGAATATTTCGTCCAAAAGTTAAAAAAGCGGGAGAGTATTCAGTAACATCGTGTTTAGCTAAGCGAATAGCTTGTGCAATTTCAAAGATATTAGTATCCCAAGTTTTATGATTTTCATGAATGTACGAACGTAAGGCGGTAACTATAACTCGATTAACTCTCTCAGTATGATTAACCTGAGCATGATATCGAGCATTATAAAATATTTTCTGTACCTTGTATTCTTCCATTAACTTTTTAAAATCTTTACTAATAAATTGAGAACCATTATCACAACAAAAAATCTGAGGAACACCAAAAATTAGAAATACTTGATTCTCGATAAATTTGGTAACAGCCTTAGTAGTGGCTTTAGCTAAAGGTTGAACTAAAACAAACTTGGTAAACCAATCAACAATAACAAGGACATACTGATTTCCATTCTTAGATCTAGGATACGGGCCTAATAAATCAGCGGAAATCATTTGAAATGGAAAATTTATATTACGATAAGAACCCATTAAACCAGCTCTAGGAAAATTTGAACTTTTACTTGCTGCACAGATGCTACATCTTTTTACGTATTTAATAACATCTTGCCGTAATTTTGGCCAATAATATAATTCTAGGATACGCGATAGTGTCTTAGATACTCCAAAGTGACCCGCAGTTGGATCATCGTGGTACATTTTTAAGACATCAGTACGATTTGGAGTCGGTACTACAATTTTCCATTCATATGAATTATTCAATAAAATATTTTTATGAGAAATATGTTTATAAATAATATTGTCTTTGATACAAAAAGTAGGATACTTGTCCGGATCAGTCTGAATGTTATCAAAAAGAGTTTGGTACCATTTGCAAGGCTTAAAACTAGAAGAATTTAGTACAGCTAATTCAGAATTAGAACGCGATAAGGCATCGGCCACTACCATCGTAGAACCTTTCCTATGAACAATTGTAAAATCAAACTGTGCTAATTTTAAAGACCACCGAGCCAGTCTTCCCGCTGGATTACTCATATTTTTCAACCAAATTAATGAAGCATGATCCGTTTCTACAGTAAAATGAGTACCCTCAACGTAGCTTCGAAAACGTTCGATACCAAAAATCACTCCCAAACATTCCTTCTCCGTTACAGTGTATTTACGTTCACATTTGTTTAAAGTGCGGCTTGCGTACGCTACCGGATGTTCTACACCGTCTGACCTCTGGTAGAGCACAGCTCCAAGACCAGTGTCACTAGCGTCTGTTTGGATAACAAAAGGCTCATTAAAATCCGGAGCAGCCAAGACCGGACTGGTGGTGAGTCGATTTTTGATATCAATGAACGCTTTTTCCGCGTCGTCAGTCCAAGTTATCGGCTGACCCTTTTTTCGGCCCTTCAAAAGATCAGTAATAGCGGAAGAAGTTGAACTAAAATTTTTGATAAAACGGCGGTAATAACTTACCAAGCCGATAAAACGTTTAATTTGAGTAGTAGTTTTAGGAACTGGAAAATTTAAAATAGAATCTACCTTCTCAGGGTTGGTTCTTAAACCATTTTGATCTACAAGAAAACCTAAATATGTAAGAGATGGTCTACAAAATTCACACTTGTCTAAATTAATAGTTAAATTAGCATTCTTCAACCGATAATAAATTTTCATTAAAATATCCTGATGGGTTTGAAAATCAGGAGTAGCTACGATAATATCATCAAGATAACAAAAAGCAAATGGTTCCAAACTAGGATCTATAACTTGATTCATCAATCTCATCATAGTTTGAGGAGAATTAGATAAACCAAAAGGCATAACCTTAAAATTAAAAACACCCCGGCCATGAACAATAAAAGCAGTCTTTTGTTTAGAACTTTCTTCCAAAGGAACCTGATAAAAAGCCTTACGAAGGTCTATCGAAGTCAGATATTTAGCGTTTCTTAATTTATTTAAAATTCCGTCGATCAAAGGTAAAGGATAACTATCTTTAACGGTAATTTCATTTAATTTACGACCATCAAAACAAACTCTATATTCGCCATCCTTTTTCTTGACTAGCCAAAGTGGACTAGACCAAGGAGATTGTGAAGGTTCGATAATACCCAAAGAAAGCATCTCATCAATCTCTTCATTTAAAAATTTCTGCATAGCCGGTGATAACGGATACTGTCTTTGCCTGAAGGGCTTAGCTGTACCAGTATCGATATGATGAGAGATTAAATTAGTGAGACCAAGTTTGTCTTTAGAAGAAAGCCCTTTAAACAAATTTATTATGTTCTCAAGTGACTGTTTCTGGTAAGAAGATAAATTTTCAAAAGAAGTAATAGTATTAATGGTACAAATATCCTGCTTTTCAGACTCATGCAAAAAATATCTAGAATTAAGATAATCAATAGTAAAACCAAACATTTTAAGAGCATCTATGCCAAGTATAAGTTCGTGACATAACGACGGTACAACTAAAACTTTAAGATTTAACGTCTGACTACCTATAGTCAACGGTAAATATACATAACCAACAACGTTTAATGAACGACCGTCGGCTGCAGACACGTTAAATAAACGATCAGAGTGAACTTCAAGATTAAATTTGTTAATAATATTATACGCATCGCTACCCAAAATTGAACTATTTGATCCATCATCAATTAATGCCAGAAACACATGATTAAAACACGATATAGATATATAATGACGATTATCTTGAACCTTTTGCGTCAGCAAGGGGCTTATATTTTTAGTTGAAGAAAAAGAAAAATTTCGCACAATTTTGAGCCAATTATCCCAATCAGTTAACTGTGATTTTAATTGTTTTGAGGTTGGTTTTTTGGTTTGGGATCTTTGGTTTTGGTATTGTGACCTTGTTGAGACGTACTTGGTAAATTGGCGCTTCGGACGGTGGTTTGATTTCCGGACTGTTGATTTTGAAACGGACCAGTGGTCGCTCCTCTGGGGCCACCACTGGTGCCGGCCAAGTTTTTTGAAGTACACTTGGGACAATTTGGTCTTGTTTTATTTTTGTAACCACAAGAGAAACAAAATATCGTTCGCGGACTACGACAATTACCGTAAGCATGTCCTACCCGATCACAATTCCAACAAGTAACATTGTTACTGAGAGTACTAACATTTTTACTACTGAAATTTCCCGAAGATGAACCACAGCTAAGATCAGGCTCCAGTAAACCAGACGTACGAGAAGGTGGAGGTTTATAACGATCAGACAAAGATAATGATTCCTCAATACGTTTGCAACTAGTAGATAAACTGGCAATAGTGCTAGTATCAACCAAAGCTAAATGTGAAATATAATGTGGCAATAAATTACGTCTTATTTGGTTTACTATAGTCTGCTCATCAGGAGGATTCGATAATCTTCTAAATAAGCTCTCCATAACTGCAATATAAATAGTAACACGTTCTTTAGAACCCTGAGTTCGTTTCCTAATTTCCTCCAAAAGATCTATATCATAATGATAGGGAAGAAAATCTTCCTTTAATTTAGTTACTAAACTATCCCAATCCGAAACACGACTTTTATTACTAACAAACCAAGTCCATGCTTGGTCTTTAAAGAGATCCAATGCGGACGCAAAAAGTTCTGATTTAGAAAGTCCACGAGCTTGTCGCAAAAGTTCTACTCTCTCCAGAAAAGCAACTAATGATTCATTACTTGAACCCGAAAAATGGACGTTCCATTTAAAAATATTTGCCGAATGTAAACTATGAGATGTAGATGGTAAAGGCATCGAAACTGCTTGAGTTGGTGTAGAAGTCATCGGAGCGAACTCAGATACCTTCGACACAAACTCACCCTCCAAATCAATCAATTTTAATTTTAACGTATCAGCCTGTTGCTGATCGTCGTCAGAGATAATGTTAAAATTATTAAATCTGTTAGATAAATGAGTCAAGCGAGTATCTATACGTTTAAAAGCAGGGTCATTCCTGACTCCAGCATAATTTTTTATCACATTCGACAAATCAAGAAGAGAATCGAGAAATAGTTTAACATCGTCATTAAAAAGAAAAGGGTTGTTAATGGAAACAAGACTTCTATTTGAAGATTGTTGATTCAATACGCCGCGTAAACGTTTACGTTTAGCATCAACGTTCCCGGTGGTTTCTAAACCACGAATACTAAGTTCATAGCATAGTTCGGCATCTTTAAGACAATTTGGATCCATAGTTCAAAATTTACGATAAAAGTTAAGATAAAATTACGATAATCAACGATCAGAAGTGGTAATATGAAATATTTAAAAAATTAAAAAAACTGCCAAAGCCAGATAAAAAAATTAATATAGCCAACAAAATAGCAAGAGAGAAAATTTCAAAATTTAATATGATAATAGAATTCTTTGAAAGAGAAAATTCTGGTTACTAAAATTTGAGAGAAGACTAAATACAGTCAAAATATTCAACTCCAAAGCAAACTTCCAAAGTGCAGTCTCGACAAAATGCCAAGAGCCCCACGTTTCAGGTGCCAAATGTATAACCCACAAAATTCTGGATGTTGATGAATTTAGAAGTATGCTTTGGAATTAAATAAAACAAGTTCTTTTTTTAAAATACTACCTATATTCTAACTTATACTAATACAATTTGCTGGCTGTGACAGTCTTGACTATATAAGGTTAGATACAATATAACTGGGATACTTAAATTTTCATTCGCTTCGGTTGTCAGTTGATTGGGAGAAAGGCCTCGCCCTCTTCGCTGCACTCATCCGCTGGTGGGTAGCGTGATTGTCTGGCTAATCTTGGAGAGCTTGTGAGACTCCACCAGTCTCAGTGCGTGAGCTACTTATGGGGAGGGTCAGTTCTCGTATCTTCCTAGAAGATAATAAACAGCAGTATGCTATTCCAAATAATGGTTAAGTACCCAGTTATGTGGTAGTGTTCTACAGTACCAAGTCGACTGTCTGTGGTTGCCAATAAAATGTACAATGAGAGTCAATCAAAATTTAAATCAAAGGTATAGTTATTTACCTTAACAATATTTAAATTAAATCTAATTAACTACTACTAAAAATCAACTTAAAATTAACTTTAAAATTAACATTAAAATTGATCAATTTTAAAATACAAAACAAATTGGTATTTAACCAATAAGTTGTTAGTCTTCTCAAAAAACAACCAGTAAAAAATGAATAAGTAAGTAATTGACAAAATTCTACTATCAAACTGAAAATTTAATATTAATAATTAAATTTAATAAAATTTTAATTCAATTGAATAAATTTTGAAATCTGGCTATAACAGCTTAAATGAAATTAGAATTGAGTATAGTCCAAATTATTTTAAAAAACTAGGCAAAGATAAAATGTATACCTCTCTCTCTCTGTCTCTCTCTCTAAAAAATGTAAAATCAATTTAATAAAAAAAAATATCAAGACCACTACCACACTACAGGTACGATTTTATAATAAAAATTGGATAAAAAAAACCGTGGTTCTATCAGACAATTATTTATTGCTTTGCACGTGCTAAAAAACAAAATCCAAAAAAAATGCAATACGAAGAGACGATGATTTAAATTATAAAAAAAAATATTATTAATAAGAAATTAATTGACAGATAAGGCGAGAAAAAAAATTAGAAAAATCTTATCTGTCGAGGAGTCAAACGAGAAAAATAACCACCACAGGGTCCAGGTATGGAGAAGCCACCCTCTGGCAAGTAAAGTTTTTTCAAAGATGACTATAGTCGTTAATAATGAAATTATAAAAGCTTTACTTACCAAAGGCCTGCTTTTCCTGGGATCTTCCTGATCGTACTCCTGCAGCAGTTGGTTCTCTCGGACAGCCTGACTCTGTATCGAACACCTGTCTGTGTTCCTGTTCCACGTTGTGGCGTCTCCGTATATTATATATAGGTAGAAAAAATAAGACAATAATTAGTTATTTATAACTCGAAAGATAGTAGAGTAGAAAACTATCTTACGATACGTCTAAGCACGTGCTCTTATGAGAAAAAACTGTAGCTATATGATATATAAAAAACAATTGAAAAAAAAACAATAGGTAGCCTTATATTAAGGCTACTAAAAAGCACTGAAATAATTGCTGAAAATAAATTGTTAAATAGAACCAGATAGTAAAATCAAATAAAATCGTACCTTCAGCGTGCAATCTTGAAGAAAAAATAAAATCTCAAACAAATTGGAATAATGACCAAATGACCAGAGCAGAGATGAGAAGAGAAGAAGGCAAAATTTTAAAATTTTTAGTTTTATATTAACCATACCCCTTCTCCCGAAAATCTTGACATATCAGATCGAATTAAAAATAGTCATGCGTTGTTAAACTAATTCTCGATAAAATTTCAACTACTAATAAAAATAATACTTAACGACTCCTTACATACCTTAAAAATGAAGGAAACAATTGCATCTTAATCAATTAGCACTGATAACAAGGAAAATTCACTTAACCTCTGTTAAATAAACAAACAATCTCAAACAGTAGAAGTAAACCAAAAATTAAAATTATTGTATTATGAATTGCCTAAAACAATCTACGGTGTTTTACAGTCTGCAATATTTTGTACACCGCACCATTTGGTGTACTTGGTACTCCATGGATTCTCGTGATGGATGGCAATGATCCATGAAAAGAAAGCAACTTAATTTATAATCGTTGAACAAAAACATATTAAAATCCAAATAATAAGTTCAACTTTGCTAAGTACCATTGAGAATTATTAAAAAACGATAAAAAATATATTTTAAATTAATTAATTATATTATTGATTATAACAATTGATTAACGATATATATATATGATACTTATTATCGAATTGAACGTTTATCTAATTCTAGTATCCATTTACCAACATCCAACGGGGAAAAAGTATGGTACCTGAGGGTCAAGTGTCAATGCGAGTAAAATTGCAAACTGTAAAAACCTCGTTTAAAAGTAAAATAATCCGAAGGCAAGCACAACGAAAATAAATTTTCGTTACAACTTGAGAAGGAAAATAGGAGAAAAGGTTTTAGTCGGTCGCTACAAGCAAACCCGACACAACACCCGCCTCTAGACCAATAGGCGGAGCAGTCCGTCATATCTTGACTAAAAACCATATACTTTCTGTTTTAATGAATGTTATCTCAACATTCAAAAAAATAATGCGTCCTAACAGCGAAACAGAAAAATAAAACACTAAATCACCACAATACACCCAAACACTTTTACTTTTACACTGTGACGCGCGTGTCGCTAACCATGTTAGCATCATCAGCAGATGATTATAAACTAAAATACAATCTACAATTGGAGCGTTTGGGCACAGAGTGGGCGTGGCAAGATCTAGCCAACCGAGTCAGAACCAACCGAGCGTAACAGTTAGAATTTCGCCACTAGAGTAGTAGGAACAAAGAAATTGAAGGAATTGGAGCGTTGTCTCTGTTACATACTATCTTTACATTTATTAATTCTGATGCTTTCATGTGCATCTAATTGCCTGTAATTTGAGACTTGTTGAATTAATTTCACGTTATTAAGATCTATACAATGTTCTTTATCAACAATATGTTCCGCAACGCAAGATTTATCCGGTCTACCATATCTTATCTGAGCCAAATGTTCATTAAATCTAGTTAATATTGATCTTCTAGTTGGCCCAACATATTTTTGATTACAATCTTTACAAGAAATTTCATAAATACCCGACCTTTCCAGTAGAGGTGTTTTATCCTTTGGATTACATAATTGTTGTAATTTATTATTAGCACTATACACAAGTTTATAATTGACATTCTTAAAAATTCCTTTTTAGGACCACGGGATAACTGTCTATCAAACGGTATTGAAAAATATTTTGACGTATCTTTCTCCAATTAGAAAAGTCGAATTTTCAGAAATCATTAACCTATACTCTACGTTCTCTAATTAATTTATCAACTAGCGCCGAGAATATCCATTACACTCAGCTACATTCCTAATGTAATCTCTCTTTTCTATTTCATATCTTTCGTTGGAAAGTGGAAAACTAAGTAATCTATGAACTAAGAAATTTAAACTAGCCATTTTATGTTCAATACTATGATATGATTCATTAGGGAATATATCTGCGTGTAGTGGTATTTTTCCTATAGATATCAAATTCCAGGCAATTATTAGTATTTCTAATAACTAAATATACATCTAGAAATGGTAATCTGTCGTTGTTCTCTCAATTTAATGTAAATGTAATGGAAGGAAAACGATTATTTAACTTAGAAATAAAAATTATCTATGGTGTTCAATGTGTCAAAACAGCAAAAATATCATCCACATACCTAAACCATACTCTTGGAAAATACTCAAAACTGATTCTTAGCCTCCACTTCAAACCTGCTCATGAATAAATTAGCCAAAAATGGAGACAATGGATTACCCATTGCTGTACCTTCCTGCTGTACAAAAAAATTGGTATTAAATTGAAAACAATTTTGTTTCATACATAACGATGTAAGCTCAATATATTCAATCACAGTTTTGTTGTCGATAATCTCATTTGCGTTCAGTAATTCCTCAAGCAGCCTAAAGCATGTGTGGAATGGAACGCTTGGGAACAACGAAGATACATCAAAGGAGACCAAAAATTTCACCTTCATGCAATGTTATGGAGTTTTTTAATTTTGTTAATGAATTCAATATTATTTTTAACTGAGAAAGAAGGTTCATGATTAGGTAAATTTCGAACTCCTTGGATAACCATTTGCCAAATTATAGTCCGAGAACCTACAGCCGAAACAATGGGCGCATAGATTTGTCCGGTTTATGAATTTTGGCAACGCATACACTTTTTGGTAACGAGAGGGATTGGATACTTGCAATTTTCTCTTTAAAGAAAAATCAATAAGGTTGTTACATTGTTTTAAAGTTTTTTAACATCTGTTACCATCTTAGACAAAGGATTCTTTTTCAATTTATGTAAGGACCATTATCGATTAAGTTGTTAACCTTATCGTAATAGTCTTTTTTAATATCACAACCTTATTTCCCTTATCAGCTTTTGGTAGAAATAATCTTTGTTACGCAAACTTTTGACAATATTGTGCTCCTTGTTAAATTTTAATGATTTACTTGAAATTATATTTTTGGATAACTGATTTCTACAAGCCTCTTTGTAAATACCTTAGCCTCGTAAGTGCTGAATAGCACTTTCAACAAATTCACGACGATTTCCTCCAAAGCGCTACCAGAGTTGTGTGCAAAATTTAACCTTTGTTTAATAAACTGAGCTCTTGTTTCTATCAAAAGTCTGCGAAGAAAGATTTTCATTATGTTTTATGTCTCTCGGGAAAACATGTTTGTTTTTAGAGCTTTTTAATTTTTTAACTTTATTATTCAAAACGGACATTTTCTTAACAAATTTTGAATTGATAACTACAACATATTTCTCTGAAAAAGAGACACCAACATTCATACTCTACATTAGTTAGCTTATAAGTAAGTTTTGTAAAGTCCATAGGCTTCAATTTCAAGCAAACTTGTTACTATACAGAAATTTGATTTCTAAATCAAGCCATTTTTGTTTTGCAATTTTCACCTTATCACTAACGTTACTTTTTTGGAATATCAACTCTTTATCAAAACTAGGATAAACTGAATTGGCTTTGCATGACATAAGAAACCAAATATCTGCTCCTAATAACCTAATCTTAGTACTAAACTTACGATAAAGATTCAGTTCCGTTGACCGTGAAGCCATCGAAAGCGAAACAAAATTAAATGAACTTTCTGCTATATCAATTTAAGTAGTTATTTGAGAGATACCCTGTATAAGAGAGTAGGAAACAGAGGGGGTGAGCCAAGAGATAAAGCATTATAGAGTCTAGTTTCCTGTTCACGAACAAGATGAATCTAATGGAGTCATATAACAAACAATTAAGACCATTTGCAAGGGAAATTAGAGGGCCAAAGACCTGTATTGCCAACCATTTTGATAAGTTTCAGCCGTAATGTAGGTCTGACGTTCTAATCTGATAAATTAGAACTTTGCGAATGAAATTCTATTAATAATATTGTAGTTGGCGGAAATATATCAGGAAATAGAACTTCCATTCTTTGACGGCATCTGTGTTAGTTATATAAATAATTCATTCAAGTAACTTAATCGCTTAGTTATTTGACTAATTGTTAATTAAGGCATTCTCTATGCATTTTGTGTCGTAGCAGTTGCATTGATTAAACCAAAATAACTCAGAAACCTTTCATACAAATGTAGACAAACTATACAGGGTGGTCCGAATTGTATTCCGGAAACTTCGCCAGCATATTCTGCAGATAAAGTACGTAAAAAAGTTCGCATAAATGCTTAGTTTCGGAGATACAGGGTGTAGAATTTCCATTTTTATTTCGATTTTTTTCCTAATAATTTCTGCAGTAACGTCAATATTTGGATTAAAATTGGTGTCTGGGAGTTTTTTGACATGAGAAATTTGATTTTGATATCAATATGACTCCTACTAGTAGAGGGCGCCACCTACATTTTTTTAACTGCTTTGAAGAGTAATAACTTTTTGTCCGCACCTGTATAAAACTACTGAGTAAAAAAATATACATTTACAATGCTTTTTACGTAAAAAAGGTCTCTAGGTAAAAATCGCTACAAGTAATGATTTTTGAGATATTTGGAATCGAAATTATCAATACCTGTCATCACTGACATAAATTAAACATGTTGACTAAATAGTTATTAGACTGAAATTATAAATTTGAAATGTTTTTGTGCCAAAAGTTCAATAGAAACTGTTTTATCACCATTTTTTGCAGAAAAATTTATCATTAATTAAAAAAAAAATTTTCACAAATATATTATTTCAGTGAAATAACTATCTACTCAACGTGTTTAGTTTTCGTCAATAATGACATGTATTGACTATTTTCATTATAAATATCTTGAGAACGGTTGCTCGTAGCGATTTTTACAAAGATATATTTTTTACGTAAAAAATCACAGAGATGTACATTTTTTCCCACGGTAGTTTTATACAGGTACGGACAAAAAGTTATTACGCTTCAAAACAGTTAACACACATGTAGGTGGTGCCCTCTACCAGTAGAAGTCATATTGACATCAAAATCAAATTTCTCATGTCAAAAAACTCCCAGACACCAATTTTCATCTAAATATTGACGTTACTTCAGAAATTATTTGGAAAAAATCGAAATAAAAATGAAATTTCTACACCCTGTATCTCCGAAACTAAGCATTTTAGAACATACATTTATACGAACTTTTTTACCTATTTTTATCTGCAGAATATGCTACCAAAGTTTCCGGAATACAATTCGGACCACCCTGTATATACCTGTTCGATATCGAAAAAAAAAAATCACAGTCCTTTACAAAGATGCAATCGGGGGGGCATTGAAAATGATGAATAAAAACGTAAAAATATGATTAGTGTTAATATGAGTGTATTACATACATATGTTTAAATAACGAACTTAACGAAAAACAACAGATTTAAAGATTCATTGAAAAAGTAGTAATGCTAACATTAAATAAAACATTATCAATAATAATTATGCGATCCCACCTATCCGTGAAACAAGCAAGCAAAAAAAACAAAATAACATACAAAACATCAGGTTAACAGACAGATTGATGACAGATCATGATGAATGACAGATAAAGAATTCTTACGGAAAGTTACACTTTACGATATAATTTTTTAACTGTTAAAGGCAAACCCCATTTAAACACAAAACTTTTTAATACCTACTACGGCTACTACTGTATCTAAAAGATATTTTTTTAAATTACTAAATTCTTAGCCACGCTTCTGTTTTTCTTGGCTGTTGTGCGTCACGTCACAGATTAACAGGCCCACGTTTGCACCACAAGGCGATGCTGCAGACCACTAGGTAGACCGGTCGTAGAAATTTCTGTTATACAAGTTGTAGTCAATCTACACAAATATCAAAAACTTTTTTTCTTTTAAAATGTGTTCAGATTTTGTAATATCCTCACATATAAGATATTTCTGTACATCATTTTCTAATATGTTACTTTTTCGCGTTGTTACTGTTCTTTTTGTTGGTATGAAGGGTTCGGATGTTAATAGTTACCTCATTAATAGACCATATCCATATATTATTTTTTCCTTTTCTTGGGTATGAGGTTTTATAATAAATTGAACGATGGAAACTTTTTATGTGACGTTTCGCTCCAACATAGTGGGCTTTTTCAGGCACAAGTGGTGTCTCATTTGACTGGGAGGTTCATCAATATCTAATAAAGAACACATTTTTTGAAACACAAATAATTTTGAGTTCTTGTCGTTATGATCAAGCCAAGTATTAACCAGATCGGCATTGCTTATCAATTTTACTCCATCTGAAAAGTATTATAAAATAAAGTTCGTCGCAAACAGACGCAGGTGAACTATACAAAAATTAAAAGTGTATGAATATGCCAACAAAAATATTCAATAAATACGATATGTTTTGATATGTTTTTTTTAAATTCCTTTTTGAAGTTTGAAAACGTAAAATTTTTATACCCATTTAAGAATCATTATAAAAAATAAATAAAAACTAAACAATCACGAACTTGTTTAGAAATAAATTTAAAGTACATACCTTGTTTAACAATATCCATAGTAGCTTTCAATTAAGTAAGTACCGTTTAACTCCATACACTGTAAAAAAAAATGAGTGAAATTTCACTCAGATTTCACTCAATACTTTCTCAATTTCTGTCCACACCCGATTGAGTGAAATTTCCACTCTACAGAACCGAGTGAATCTTCAATTCTCAGAGTGAAAAGCACTGAGTGTTTTCACTCAATCGAGATTAGACGAAAGACTCCTTTTT
>NW_022146531.1:18178-45544 GCF_002938485.1 Sitophilus oryzae
ACCTGCTCATGAATAAATTAGCCAAAAATGGAGACAATGGATTACCCATTGCTGTACCTTCCTGCTGTACAAAAAAATTGGTATTAAATTGAAAACAATTTTGTTTCATACATAACGATGTAAGCTCAATATATTCAATCACAGTTTTGTTGTCGAGACCATTTGCGTTCAGTAATTCCTTCAAGTAGCCTAAAGTATGTGGAATTGGAACGCTTGGGAACAACGAAGATACATCAAAGGAGACCAAAATTTCACCTTCATGCAATGTTATATTTTTAATTTTGTTAATGAATTCAATATTATTTTTAACTGAGAAAGAAGGTTCATGATTAGGTAAATTTTCGAACTCCCTTGATAACCATTTTGCCAAATTATAGTCCGAGAACCTACAGCCGAAACAATTGGGCGCATAGATTTGTCCGGTTTATGAATTTTTGGCAACGCATACACTTTTGGTAACGAGGGATTGGATACTTGCAATTTTCTCTTTAAAGAAAAATCAATAAGGTTGTTACATTGTTTTAAAGTTTTTTTAACATCTGTTACCATCTTAGACAAAGGATTCTTTTTCAATTTTATGTAAGGACCATTATCGATTAAGTTGTTAACCTTATCGTAATAGTCTTTTTTATCTAATATCACAACCTTATTTCCCTTATCAGCTTTTAGGTAGAAACAATCTTTGTTACGCAAACTTTTGACAATATTGTGCTCCTTGTTAAATTTTAATGATTTACTTGAAATTATATTTTTGGATAACTGATTTCTACAAGCCTCTCTTGTAAATACCTTAGAAGCCTCGGGTAAGTGCTGAATAGCACTTTCAACACCCACGACGATTTCCTCCAAAGCGCTACCAGAGTTGGGCAGTGCAAAATTTAAACCTTTGTTTAATAAACTGAGCTCTTGTTTATCAAAAGTCTGCGAAGAAAGATTCTCTATTATGTTTATGTCTCTCGGGAAAACATGTTTGTTTTTAGAGCTTTTTAATTTTTTAATCTTATTATTCAAAACGGACATTTTCTTAACAAATTTTGAATTGATAACCACAAACATATTTCTCTGAAAGAGACACCAACATTCATACTCTACATTAGTTAGCTTATAAGTAAGTTTTTTGTAAAGTCCATAGGCTTCAATTTCAAGCAAACTTCGTTTACTATACAGAAATTTGATTTCTAAATCAAGCCATTTTTGTTTTGCAATTTTCTCTACCTTATCACTAACGTTACTTTTTGGAATATCAACTTTAATAAAACTAGGATAAACTGAATTGGCTTTGCATGACATAAGAAACCAAATATCTGCTCCTAATAACCTAATCTTAGTACTAAACTTACGATAAAGATTCAGTTCCGTTGACCGTGAAGCCATCGAAAGCGAAACAAAATTAAATGAACTTTCTGCTATATCAATTTAAGTAGTTATTTGAGGAGATACCCTGTATAAGAGTAGGAAACAGAGGGGTGAGCCAAGAGATAAAGCATTATAGAGTCTAGTTTCCTGTTCACGAACAAGATGAATCTAATGAGTCATATAACAAACAATTAAGACCATTTGCAAGGGAAATTAGAGGGCCAAAGACCTGTATTGCCAACCATTTTGATAAGTTTCAGCCGTAATGTAGGTCTGACGTTCTAATCTGATAAATTAGAACTTTGCGAATGAAATTCTATTAACTAATATTGTAGTTGGCGGAAATATATCAGGAAATAGAACTTCCATTCTTTGACGGCATCTGTGTTAGTTATATAAATAATTCATTCAAGTAACTTAATCGCTTAGTTATTTGACTAATTGTTAATTAAGGCATTCTCTATGCATTTTGTGTCGTAGCAGTTGCATTGATTAAACCAAAATAACTCAGAAACCTTTCATACAAATGTAGACAAACTAACTTGCAGTGGTGGTCCGAATTGTATTCCGGAAACTTCGCCAGCATATTCTGCAGATAAAGTACGTAAAAAGTTCGCATAAATGCTTAGTTTCGGATATACAGAATTTGTAAAATTTCCATTTTTATTTCGATTTTTTCCAAATAATTTCTGAAGTAACGTCAATATTTGGATGAAAATTGGTGTCTGAGAGTTTTTTGACATGAGAAATTTGATTTTGATGTCAGTATGACTCCTACTAGTAGAGGGTAGAGGGCGCCACCTTCATATTTTTATCTGGTTTGAAGAGTAATAACTTTTCGTCCGTATCTGTATAAAACTACTGAGTAAAAAAATATACATTTACGACGTTTTCTACGTGAAAAAGGTCTCTTGGTAAAAGTCGCTACGGGTAATGGTTTTCGAGATATTTGGAATCGAAATGTTGACTAAATAGTTATTAGACTGAAATCATAAATTTGAAATGTTTTTGTGTTAAAAGTTCAACAGAAACTGTTTTATCGTCATTTTTTGCAAAAAAAATTATGATTAATTTAAAAAAATAAAATTTTCCCCAATCTATTATTTCAGTGAAATAACTATCTACTCAATGTGTTTATTTTTCGTCAATAATAACATCTATTGACTATTTCCATTCTAAATATCTTGAGAACGGTTGCTCGTAGCGATTTTTACAAAGATATATTTTTTACGTAAAAAATTACAGACATCTATATTTTTTCCCTCGGTAGTTTTATACAGGTACGGACAAAAATTTATTACCCTTCAAAACAGTTAAAACACACGTAGGTGGCGCCCTCTATCAGTAGGAGTCATATTGACATCAAAATCAAATTTCTCATGTCAAAAAACTCCCAGACACCAATTTTCATCTAAATATTGACGTTCCTTCAGAAATTATTCAGAAAAAATCGAAATAAAAATGAAATTTCTACACCCTGTATCTCCGAAACTAAGCATTTTAGGACATACATTTATACGAACTTTTTTACCTATTTTTATCTGCAGAATATGTTGCCGAAGTTTCCGGAATACATTCGGACCACCCTGTATATACCTGTTCGATATCGAAAAAAAAAATCACAGTCCTTTACAAAGATGCAATCGGGGGGCATTGAAAATGATGAATAAAAACGTAAAAATATGATTAGTGTTAATATGAGTGTATTACATACATATGTTTAAATAACGAACTTAACAAAAAACAACAGATTTAAAGATTCACTGAAAAAGTAGTAATGTTAACATTAAATATAACATTATCAATAATAATTATGCGATCGCACCTATCCGTAAAACAAGCAAGCAAAAAAACCTCGAAAAAAACAAAATAACATACAAAACATCAGGTTAACATGATGACAGATCATGATCAATGACAGATAAAGAATTCTTACGGAAAGTTACACTTTACGATATAACTTTTTACCTGTTAAAGGCAAACCCCATTTAAACACAAAACTTTTTAATACCTACTACTGTATCTAAAAGACTTTTTTTTAAATTACTAAATTCTTAGCCACGCTTCTGTTTTTCTTGGCTGTTGTGCGTCACGTCACAGATTAACAGGCCCACGTTTGCACCACAAGGCGATGCTGCAGACCACTAGGTAGACCGGTCGTAGAAATTTATGTTATACAACTTGTAGTCAATCTACACAAATATTATCAAAAACTTTTTTTCTTTTAAAATGTGTTAGATTTTGTAATATCCTCACATATAAGATATTTCTGTACATCATTTTCTAATATGTTACTTTTTCGCGTTGTTACTGTTCTTTTTGTTGGTATGAGGGGTTCGGATGTTAATAGTTACTTCTTTAATAGACCATATCCATATATTATTTTTTCCTTTTCTTGGGTATGAGGTTTTATAATAAATTGAAAGATGGAAACTTTTTTTATGCGACGTTTCGCTCCAACATAGTGGACTTTTTCAGGCACAAGTGGTGTCTCATTTGACTGGAAGGTTTATCAATATCTAATAAAGAACACATTTTTTGAAATACAAATAATTTTGAGTTCTTGTCCTTATGATCAAGCCAAGTATTAACCAGATCGGCATTGCTTATCAATTTTACTCCATCTGAAAAGTATTATAAAATAAAGTTCGTCGCAAGCAGACGCAGGTGAACTATACAAAAATTAAAAGTGTATGAATATGACAACAAATATATTCAATAATTACGATATGTTTTGATATGTTTTTTTTAAATGCCTTTTTGAAGTTTGAAAACGTAAAATTTTTATACACATTTAAGATTCATCTTAAAAAATAAATAAAAACTAAACAATCACGAACTTGTTTAGAAATAAATTTAAAGTACATACCTTGTTTAACAATATCCATAGTAGCTTTCAAGTAAGTACCGTTTAACTCCATACACTGTAAAAAAATATGAGTGAAATTTCACTCAGATTTCCACTCAATACTTTCAATTTCTGTCCACACCCGATTGAGTGAAATTTCACTCTACAGAACCAGGTGAATCTTCAATTCTCAGAGTGAAAAGCACTGAGTGTTTTCACTCAATCGAAGATAGACGAAAGACTCCTTTTTTACTCATTATTGTTTACCTTGAGTAGGATTTTGATCGATTTTGATAATTTATTCACTTTAAAATGAGTGAACTCACTAAGTGTTGAGTTCAAGACACCTTTTATTGAGTGACTTTTACTCAAATTTGTGTTACACTTAACTCGATTAGTACTCATATCTGAGTATTAATTTCACTCAGTATTGAGAAATATATTCTAAATTATTTTTTTAAAAGCTATATGTAAGCTAACTTGTTATTTTATAACAGGTGGGCAGGTGCCTTTCAAAGGTAAGTTTCAGTTTAGGACATGGTCTCGAACATGTCCATTTCCTAAAATTCACTTTTGGGAGGCATCTGGTCACTTGTAATAAAATAACAAGTTAGCTTACATAGCTTTTAAAAAAATCATTTAGAATATTTCGTTTTTTTTAACAAACCAAATAAAAAACTGTAGAACCTTCAAAAATATTTTTATTTGTCATTTTTATTTGACAAAAAAACAAATAAAACCAAATATAACACTATTATTATAATATCAAAAACATTTTAAAAAGTTTTCAACTCTTTTTGGAAAAAATACAGGAACTTTTTAAGCTAGATGTCTAGAAAAGTTGCATCACATCGCAAAAATCCGCTTTATTAAGAGCATTCGTCAGCTCGGCTACCAACATTCTCGAATATTTCTAATTTCTAAACTAACTTTTAATAACGAAAATCCTCCGGAAAATCCAGATACTTTTCCTCCTGAAAATTAAAAAAAAATGTTATTCTGCCAAATGTTCCAGTTCCCAGTTCCAGATTGAGGGAAAGTACCTAGATTTTCGCTACGCTAATTAGTCCAGGAAACATCCGAGCATTGCGGCAATCAGTAGACGCAGTCGAATTTGAATATATGTTAGGCGGATTTCTGCGATGTGAAAAAAAATGTTCTTAACATAAAACATATTTAGGAGTTATGAGTTCGTATTCGCTTCACCACGCCACGCGGCCACTGTCACACTTTACATCACACACACATACACTATGGACTTGTAACCTGGGCACCTTCGAAGGAACAAGACAACCTACGACTCGAACAGATAATTAAAAACTGAGGAACAGGGAAATAGCTTATTCGGTATCGAAGAAGCGCGTATGACGTATGATTAGTAATGAGCGAAAATACTCTAAACTGGGTGATTTCACTCAAATTTTTATTGTGTAAAACATAACATGAGTTTTTAAGTGAATTTTCTATTCCATTACTCAAAAGATAGGGGTTATAACTCGAACATGAGCTTATTCAATAGCTATTGATTAAATAGAGATCATATTTGAGTAAAATGATGAATTTACTCTATTTTAGATAAAAATGTACTCAATTATTTCACTCAAAAAATTCACTCCCTGAGAAATATATGTTCACTCAGGCTGATTTTTTACAGTGTATACAGAACTACTATGAATGTTATTCTTTTCACTGATATAAGATAATAATCGCAAAATTTATTTTTAGTGAAAATATTTGCTAACAAAAAACGCTGTTTACGAAAAATAATATACAGGATGGTTAAACATTGTTATAAGTATAAAATTACATATTCAGATATTAGTAAAGTTTAACTTTTTTTTCGATTTTTGTCCATGGGACGAAGCACTGTGCGTCGTTATCCTGGCCGATGGAAGAGTCTTGAAGACGCTCATCCGCGAATAGGAACAAGTTGACTGCGTAGCGTATTGCGTTATTAATCGATTCTGAAACTTTCTATCTCATTTTTTTTAGAATTTTAGAATTCCAAAAAAAAAATTCTATCTCATGTATAACATGTTACGCAAGTTTATTATTTTAATCTCGATTTTAATAGATAAATATGTGAAATGCCACCTGAATATCTTCCGCCATGACATGTTTTTACTTTTTTGTTATGATAAAGTGATTTGTATAAACTTTATTCAATAACGTATATTTTCCACCATTTGTGATTTTTTAATTTTAAGCAAAAATTAAGTATAACATTTTAGGAAAAAAAAAACACTGTTATATTTAAAAGAATAAGAAGAAATTAGTCTTATTTTGAAAGGAAAATATAGAAAAAACGCTTTCTATAGAAAAAGTCTTTATACTAACCAGAATCCGGTGACATATACGCGGTCTCACCGGAAACAATACTTATTACTTCGCATAACTTGAAGAATATCTACTTTTAATAATGAACACTTCAGAATTTTTATTACTGGGCATATAAATGTCTATTACAGGTTAATTCGTTAAAGAAATATATTACACACATATTATTTTAATAATAATAGTATAATAGTAATGGCTATATTATGTTATAACACATACATATGTATTGAATGTACTTGTTTTAACCAATGCATTGTTTTGTTTTTTTAATCTCACAAATAAGAAATGTTTTATAGTTTTTATTATAAAAAACAGTGATTATACAATTTATTTACACCCCTTACACTGTTTTCTGTAAGGGGTGTAACCAGGAGTATATTTCGTAACCTCTTACGATATAAGAGGGCACAAAGTGTTTTATTACTTAATGCTTAAAATTTAATAATATATTTGTACATAAAATAAAATAGACTAGAAAGTCAATTAATTAATATTGACGTAATTACTAAATAAGTACAAGATTTTTTTTCTAATTATTTTAGTGTATTTTTAGTCACCTAATTATAAAGGAGAGATATCCAACCATTGCATTATTTTACTCACAAATAAATGTTTTATGGTTTTTATTATAAAACAACGATTAATTTATTATACACCCCTTAACCCAAACACTCCAAGGAGGATATTTCGTGACCCCTTATTTAAAGTGGACAAGCTTTATTAGTCAATGTTTTAATTACCCAGCGTCTTTAATAAAAATCTAATGTAATTTTTCATAGAAATGATCTGACATAAAAAGCAAATTTTATCAAAAAACTTTTTGATTATCTACAAGGAGTAAACCGCTGACAAATGTCTGTATACTAATGCCAAAGTAATGCCAAAAATACAAATTAAATACCAAAATTTCTCATATAATGCCCCACTAATGCCAAGCTGATTCCAATATAATACCACTAATACCACGAATAATATGTAACACATTTGTTTCACGAATTAACCTGTAACAATACTGGTAGGTACGTGCACAGATTTTTTCCTAGGTAACTTAAAAGTCGTTAAAAAGTCTAATTATATTTAAAGAAGATATAATTCCAACAAATTACATTATAAGGCCAATAATGCACAAGTAATACCATTAAAATTTTAGCGTTTTTAACTTGTGTAACATATTTCTTTAACGAATTAACCTGTAACAATAGTGGTAGGTACGCGCACAGATTTTTTCGCTAGGTAACTTATTAAGTCGTTAAACAGGCCTATAAAAGCTATAACAACATAGGTAACTAATATTTATAATTTAATTCGAGTTTTAATCTCAAATAATAAATGTTTTTACTGGTGTATTTCTGAAGTGTTCATTATTAAAAGTAGATATTCTTCAAGTTATGCGAAGTAATAAGTAATGTTTCCGGTGAGACCGCGTATATGTCACCGGATTCTGGTTAGTATAAAGACTTTTTCTATAGAAAGAGTTTTTTCTATATTTTTCTTTCAAAATAAGACTAATTTCTTCTTATTCTTTTAAATATTACAGTGTTTCTTTTTCCTAAAATGTTATACTTAATTTTCGCTTAAAATTAAAAAATCACCAAATGGAGGAAAATATACTTTATTGAATAAAGTTTATAAAAATCATTTTACCATAACAAAAAAGTAAAAACATGTCATGGCGGAAGATACTCAGGTGGCATTTCACATATTTATCTATTAAAATCGAGATTAAGATAATAAACTTGCGTAATATGTTATAAATGAGATAAAAAGTTTCAGAATCGATTAATACGCAATACGCTACGCAGTCAACTTGCTCCTCTGCGCGGATGAGCGTCTTCAGACTCCTCCATCAGCCAGGGTCACGACGCGACGCCGCACGCCTCCGAAGAGGAATCGGCCTACGTTTGGCTAAACAGGCTGGACACTGTGGACTACGATATTGGCGAGTCTGAATATTTATAAAAATTTGCAAAGTAAAATATGTTGGAAAAATAATTAATCCATACATATATAAAACCTCAAAGGTTTTTTTTGTTGCATCCATCCCGCCGAAACCGCTTCACCAATCTTGATGATTCTTTTTTTGAATGAAATGTATATATGTGTAGATTTGTTATGAAGTATTTTTATAGTGCTTAATGGCTATTTCTTTGTGTAAAACGACTAAATACTAAAACATACCTGAAAACACCTACACACAATACCTCCAGAAATAAATTATTTGTCATTGTCAGTGGTGTGTCAGTTAGATTATATTTTAAGTTTTTAGATATTTTAGGAGTGAGTTCATACCGCCAGGTTTAGATACATAAATATTAGCACAAAGGTTCGTTTAAACGCCATTAGTGAATTAGCTACACAAAGCGATTTTAGGAAATTCATCCTCTTAGAGAGTAAAATTATGTCGGAACAGTTTGCTGTATGAAAATTCCTTACTATTTGGTCTAGAAAAATGAAATCCTACAAAAATAATTAGAAGAAATTTTTGAAATTCATCAACCAAATGGGTAAAGTTAGTAAAAATTTATATAAAACTTGGTGACCTCTGGATTATACACATAAAAATTGGCACAAAGATAAAGCAAATTTATGAAATTTATACACTTAGGGAGTAGAAAAGGGAATGGAAGTTTGCTGTACGAAAATGCAATACTATAACATTATAAACCAGACAGTATAAAATTTTATACCAGGGTTTATTTAGTGACATCATAACGAAATATATCTTCCTCAATTATCATTCAAAGAATAAAAAATAAACTATAAAGAGAGTATTAGTGCTCTTAATAAATAAAAAGGAGATGAAAAATAAAAAACATCTATGCTAACTAGCTCTCAATAAATTAGTAAAAAATCATTTAAATCAATGCATGAACGATTCGAGGTATAACGCGAACGTAGTCGCGGGAAAAAGCTAGTAATTTATTAAATTATTTTATTTAACTGATTAATTTTCATTGAAAAGGAATTTTTGTAATTCGCAACTATATTAGTTAAAAACTAAGAAACTCATATCAAATTTAAGTTTTGCGATTTTGACTTATAGTTTTTACAAAATCTGAACACATTTTAAAAGAAAAAAAGCTTTTGATAATATTTGTGTATATTGACTACAAGTTGTATAACATAAATTTCTACGACCGGTCTACCTAGTGGTCTACAGCATCGCCTTGTGGTGCAAACGTGGGCCTGTTAATCTGTGACGTGACGCACAACAGCCAAGAAAAACAAAGCGTGGCTAAGAATTAAGCTTTAATTCTAACATTACTACTTTTTCAGTGAATCTTTAAATCTGTTGTTTTTTGTTAAGTTCGTTATTTAAACATATATGTATGTAATACACTCATATTAACACTAATCATATTTTTACGTTTTTATTCACCATTTTCAATGCCCCCCCGGTTGCATCTTTGTAAAGGACTGTGAATTTTTTTGTTTAACAAACCAATCAGGAAAAATCCAAAACCTACCGTTATAGGAGGTATAAGATGATTAAACTTATATAATGACAACTACTTATCGGATAACAAATTAATTACTACTGTCAGCTACTGTCTAGGTAGAATATACCTAGAGTACCTACACCTACCTATGATGTAGGTAGATTAAAGCTTATTTTGACGTTACCTCTCACTTCGGTGTCACAAGCTGAATTTTTCAGGGATGGAAGTACAGTACATTTGCAGTACATGATATGGGGACTCTTATTCCGAAAGTAGTACAAAATTAGACCGGGTAAAAAGGCACTATCATCAAAAATCGATATATTAATACCACCGTATAGACAAAACAAATACTTATTTTTTGATCCAGTACACAATAAAGTCTTCGTAGGGAGTAATTTTTTATAATTATTTACAAAAAAACATTTCCATTAGCGCTTATGACCAAAAAAAACTTTAAACATGAATAATCAATTCAATCATGCGAAAATTTGGTTTAAAAATAGATTTTTTTTAATATAACTTTCATTTAACGAAAAACGAAGGCCTAAATGAAAAAAAGAAACAATTTAAAAGTTTCGCTTATGTCTTGACAAGGTATGAAAGCAAACCCCATATTTTTTGCTTTTAAACTAATAAATATATATCAATAAACAATTAACGATGTAATGGTTTTTGCGCGCGCTGGCCGACTGCCGCCGCTGCGCCGAGATTTCCTATACCCTTGTATATATGACGTCATGGTGTGGCAAATGTAGCATTTTAATTCGATTTGGGCTCCCTTATATAGGATAACAGAAACATTTTCAATGTTAAAATCTTTCAAAAATGTTTAAAATATACTGGATTTTTTTAAATTATACATGGAGTGCATTAAAAAAAAATAAAGCAAAATAAAACACTAATTTGCCACAATATATCAAACACTTTACTTTTGAACTATAGACGCGCGTTTCTTTAACCACGTTAACAACATCAGCAGATGATCAAAACTAAACTAATATACAGGGTCCGGCAATAGTGCGTCGGGCATCTGTAGCTCTTAGAATAAAAAACTTGAGCATTTTGTTTAAGTGCAAACCTAAAGTATGTACCAGGATGTATTTTAGGAAAATATTTTAACTTCTATAGGGTGGTTCAAAAAAGCGTGAGTGGACCTTGATGATCTTTTTTAAATGGAACACCCTGTATATTATTGCATTTTTAGCTTCCTTTCAGATCACGTTACATAACCCTAAGATATGAATAAATATATTTCGATAGTTTCAAAGATATTAAAAAATAAATCAAAAATATATATTTTTCAGCCCATTCTTAAAAAAATTATTAAAAATACAAGAACTGTTCTGAAATCAAAACTATATTAAGTACTTACTTTAGATGGTCTGTACTTACTTTGCTATAAATATGAAAATCGTAAATTATACAGGATGTTCAAAATTCTACGCCAAACTTTCTAAAATATGAAATCATTTTTCTTTGTTTTTTAAATGGAACACCCTGTATATTATTTTTTCAATAGACGGAGAATTAAAAAATGAACATTTTTTGTATTTAGAGTATTTCAAAATTTTTAACAGTTTCGCAGATATTTGCGGTTGTTATTTCATATGGCATTTTCCACAGTAAATTTTTATCAAAGCCACCCAATGAGTTTTCTCTCGTATTTTACCATTGAAAGCGCCATATGAATAATACTGCGCGTATCTGCGAAACCGTTAAAAATTTTGAAATACTCTAAATACAAAAAATGTTCATTTTTTAACTCTCCATCTAATAAAAAAATGATATACAGGGTGTTCCATTTAAAATAACAAAGAAAATTTATTTTATATTTTATAAAGTTTGGCGTAGAATATTGAACATCCTGTATGATTTACGATTACCATATTTATAGCAAAGTAAGAACAGACTATCTAAAGTAAATACCTAATATAGTTTTGATTTCAGTTCTTGTATTTTTAATAATTTTTTTAAGAAGGGCTGAAAAATATATATTTTTTATTTATTTTTTAATATCTCTGAAACTATCGAAATATATTTATTCATATCTTAGGGTCATGTAATGTGATCTGAAAGGAAGCCAAATATGCAATACTATACAGGGTGTTCCATTTAAAAAAAATCATCTAGGTCCACTCACACTTTTTTGAGCCACCCTATAGAAGTTAAAATATTTTCCTGAAATACATCCTGATGCATACTTTAGGTTTGCACTTAAACAAAATTCCCAAGTTTTTTATTCTAGGAGCTACAGATGCCCGACGCACTATTGCCGGACCCTGTATACAAATTGAGCGTTTATATAGGCGCGCACTCAATTTGCACTATCATAGCATGGAAAAACTAGTCAGACGAGTCCAAACCAACCAAGTGTAACAATTAATTTCCGATTTTTTTTATAAGGAGAGAACTGGAAAGAATATCTCTGTTCATATTATCTTTAGTTTATTATTGTTATTATTATCTTATTTTGTTTATTAATTTTGACGCTCTCAAATGCACCTAATTGAAATTTGAGACTTGTTTAATTAAGTTTAAATTATTAACAATACAATGATCTTTAACCACAATATATGTTGATCAACGCAATATTTATTCATTCTACCATATCTTATCCGAACCATATGTTTTTCAAATCTAGTTATTAATGATCTTCTAGTTTGTCCAACATATTTTTGATTAAAATTTTTACATGAAATTTTATAAATACCCGACCTTTCTAGTGTAGTGTTAGTAGCTACATAGCTGAGTGTAATGAGTGCTCACTCATTCGACTCAGCTATGTAGCTGAACGTAATGGAGTCTTTGTAATGTATTTTTTTCTGTTTTATATAGTTGAGTGTGATGGATAGTTGATAAAATAATTAGAAAATGTAGGTTTAAGTTTGCGATTTCTACAAAGTCGACTTTTCAAGTGGAGAAAGATACGTGAAATTATATATCAATACCCTCAAGAGAGTTATCCCGTGGTTTAAAAATAATTTTAAGGAATGTCAATAATAAATTTGTGTATAGTGCTAATAATGCATTACAGCAATTATTAGGTAATCCTAAAGATAAAAAAGCTTCTTTTTGTAATTTTAAAGACTTAAATTTTTTTGAATTGTATTATTTGTATTGTGTATTCTTTGTTGTTTGTATTTTTTGGTGATTTTGTTGTTTGTGAGTGCTTTGTCGATGAAGCTGTTTTGGCTTTTTGCACAATAAAGCGTTGTTTATTTATTTATTTATTTATGTTCACTAGAAAAGTGGGGTATTTATGAAATTTCATGTAAAGATCAGAAATATATTGGTCAGAACTAAAAGAATTTCGGACTTAGATTATCTTTGGGATTTTGCATAATATTTTAACTATAAAAGAGGTATAGTAAAAACATTATGTCATAGAAAGTCATTAAATGCAGTGACCAAGAATCTCTGAATTCTGAACGAAGTAATATTAAAACAGATAGTTACTCTATAAAATCCCTAGACAATATCATATCCAATTGCAAGTCTGACTCATTGGTGCGCCAGCCTGAGGAGAATACTCTCTTTCTCTCTCCCTCTTGACGATACCACATGTGAACATCGGAGAAGATCAGGCGAATAGCCAAGCAATATACCTAAAATTAAAACTGTAAGTCTGGCACTACTCTAAGAAGTATCCTAACAAAAACAAAACCGAAATCACCAAACCAAGAAAAAGAACGCAGCTACCAGGTACCTTGGGAGTGCGGTGAGTCGTATATTGGAGAGAAAAAAACGTCCTCTATATGACTTGACGAACATAAAAACATACGTAAAGAGGTGAAATAATGAAGTCGGGCATCGCAGGTCATGTGTAGTCCAAGCACCACAACATAAAACGGTCGGAAGCCCGGGTTGTCTACAAAGAACCCCATTGGCAAAAGCGCGAATTTAAATAGGTTGTATTCATTTCTAACAATAGTAAAAACTTTAGCAATCCAAGTATGGAAATTTCAACAATATGGCATCCACTCATAAAACGCTCCAATGCAGGTGTTCTTAGTAGAGAACCTTATGCTTGACTGCATCCAACTAATTCACTGGTGCATGCTTGGCTCTAGTATATAAGATCAGTAGTATTTTACGATTAATAGGTAATTAATTGTTACGCTCGGTTGGTTTCGACTCGCCTGGCTAGTGTGGCCATGCTTGGTCAGTCCAAATTGAGCGCCTATATAAACGCTCAACTTGTAGATATTAGTTTAGTTTTAATCATCTGCTGATGATGCAAACAACAGTTCCTGTTGAAAAGTAAAGTGTTTTGGTGTATGTGGCGAATTAGTGTTTTATCCTGCTGTTGTAACTCCAAAGGTTTTAACCCACAACAGTAAAAAAACAAAAGTTCGAAATATATTAACTTTCTGATCTTATTTTCTTTATTTTTATTTCAATTCAGGTATAGGCCTAAGGCTTTTGTTGTTTAAAAAATGAAAAATAATAATATTAAAAAATAAACACATTTTTGAGTAAAATGTTTACATGAATTTCTCTATCAATAAATTTGATAAACTCTGTTATCAACCCGAGTTTCTGTGTATTAATTAAATACCTACAAATTTTGTAAAAAATAAAAACTAACACACATTTTTCAACACAACAAAATAATGTTATCTAAACAAAACTAGAAAAAGTAATTTTTACTACAAACAAGCAAATAAAAATTAATATTTAGCCAAGAGTCATAATTCAGTCAAAAGAAAATATTTTCTCTGTACCCCCCTTCAGTTAAGCCAGTGATTAAAAACCTTCTTCTAAAAAAAATATAACCCTTAAGTACTAACACCCCGTCTCACAGACGCAACGGATTAGCTGGACATATGACATCTCCCGTCCTCTCCGCTTCTAATTATTATCCAACTATGTAATTTCAATACGCACCAAAACAAGTTAAAGGCCGGCAGGGCAATTTGCTAAAGTGTGTAGTTTTCGAAATATTTTAGTTCAAACTGTCGATGCCGTCTGACAGACGGAGTGTTAACGTAAGTTTTTTTTTCAAATTTGTGGAATGAATCAAGCACTTAGTAGCTCAAAACATGTGAAGTATGGCGAGCAAAATTACAAGGATACTCTTCTGAAGTGGTTTGGAGAGACTGGCAGCGATAATAGCAAAATAGTGACATAGAATCGGAATGTGGCGAAAATTTTGCTATAGAGAAGTGATCATAATTCTGAATTCGAATTAGAAGGTAAAAACGGTTTTTAACTAATATCTAATGGTATGTAGCTGTGTATGTTTTATTATAGATGATGAAAATATGGATGTGAACGATCAGTAGACTAATATCGAAGAAAGTGAAAAGAACAATTTGTTAGGAATGCACAAAAAAGTGTGTAGGGAATAAGCCCATCTTTAGGCATTGTCAACTTTTTATTCTTTATATTTTATTTTGCTTTTTTGTGCTTAGTAGATAGGTTTTTATATGTTAAATATAATAATAAATATAGTTTTTAATTTTCCTTTCGCGAATCAAAGATATGTCATAAATCCAATACTTGTACTTTTATTTCAAAAATATAAAACATGTTTGCATAATATAAGCATTAGATATTTTTTCTTGTAGTTGTAATGCTAATGATTCGCTCCACTTACAAAAAATCTGTTAGACACAAACAAAATATGTATTTTTTAATGCGTCTCTCAGACGGTCTGTTAGTATAGACGCGACAATTTCAATATATTAGTACTTAAAAGTTAAGCTCTTTATATTATTTCCTATGAAAACTACGTCTAGCTGTGAATTTTTTTCTTTTTTCAGATTTCATCTTTAAATGCAGATATTTTCTGGATGAACGTAATTTGATAAACATTGCAGATTAATGGTAATTTTTGCAATTCTTTCATCCTTCTCTCTTGAATTTAAAAGCAGTCTGCATAAAAATATAATAGAATCATCTTCTTTTGAAATTATAATAACATAAGCATTTCCGCTTTTCTCACTTTCTTAGGAATCTAATGGAATATTTAAAAATTAAAAGTACGTATTTCAAATTTATTCGATTTTTTATTAATAATCAAATATTAAATTATTTATTAATAACGTTTTTAATAGATTAGATGATATAAAAGTATGTAATAAGTATTTTAATATTTTGAAATAAAAGTTTGAAATAAAAGAAAAATTCAGGACAAATGTTTCATGACAAAATGGCGAAGGAATAATTAATACAATTTCAAAATATAATTGAAAAATCCGGAAAAATTAATCATTCCATGGTGGTATACTAATAATAACAATCAATAAATTAAAACAATTACACTGTTTTATAATTTTTATTAAATGTAGACTTTACACTTTCTCTAATTTGACATATTTATATCAGTTTTAACAATAATTGCATTTCGTAATGTATCTATCACATTGTGTCGTTTATACAAGTAAACTTATATTTTACTAAGATATTGTTGTAAAACACGTTTGAAGAATATTATACTCTAACTAGTTGAAGCCTGGCGCATCCGCCACGACATCAGGAAAAAAATACTTTTTATTTTTTTTTAATTAAATGAAAAACAAATGTATCTATCACATTGTGTCGTTTATACAAGTAAACTTATATTTTTACTAAGATATTGTTGTAAAACACGTTTGAAGAATATTATACTCTCTTAACTAGTTGAAGCCTGGCATCCGCCACGACATCAGGAAAAAAATACTTTTTATTTTTTTAATTAAATGAAAAACAAAAATCCGGCGACGACAGTTTTTAGAAGAGCCAATTAGCTATCTTTTAGTAGTAAAAGGCAACTTTCTAGAGCAAGTCGTTACTTCAGTAGAAACGACACAGATAAACATTAGCATTTTATAACAATATGTAGATAACACAGAAACTAATAAGGCAATTTCAATTCTTTCTTTTACTATTTTAAAATTACATTTATGATAATAAACAATATTATATTACAGAATAATATTTAATGAGAGTCAAATACCACAAGATTAAAAAAAGGCGTCAGAGTTCGCTTGGTAATGAAGATTGCTGTTATTTTATACATATTTAAAATTATATGGAATGTTTTCGATCGTCATTTCCAAGCCAGCTTGAAGAAGGAACTTAAAATGTTACTTGGGTAATGAATTAAGAAAAGTAAATCAGATCTTTTCAAATTATAATAAAGTAAACGATATTTTTTATTACTGGGGATTAATGAACTTAATGATAATATTTCTAATTAATACTTTAAAACTTAAAAATTGGAATTTCATTTTTGGAACGTATTGTTTAATAATTATTGTCAATACATCTATAAGTAAATTTGTAAAATATTTACTAAAATTAATAAACGAATATTAGTTTAACTTTTACTTGCTTAAAAATATAAAATATGAATAGAGATGTGGAAGGACAAGACTTATTGACAATTAATCTAATAATCAAACTGTTTAATGGATCATCTGTTTATTGCATGTAATAAAATATTGAAGGTAAAACTAACCGGGTAATGACTACCTGAATACTTGTCTAAGAAATTTTATTTTATTCGAAAATGTTATTGTTAATCTCTTTATTATACGTGACGTTTAACAAAAAAGTGTATACTAAGTCTATAACAATCTGTTTTTGCATGTTATAAAATTCTACAGGTAAAATTAAGTGGATTGTGAATTCAAAAATACAAACCTAATATATTTTATTTTTATAAAAATTGGTGTTGCAAATCTATAATGGAGCAAAAACGTTTTACCGGTTATTTGTTATCTGTTGGTATTATGGGTACAATTGAATATGAAATTGTTTATTACCTTGTCAATTGTTAGATCAGTTGTATTAGGTTGCAAAAACATAATTGTTATGTCAATAAGTTTTAATTGGGAAATTGGTATTGGTATCTGTTTTTTACAAGTTCTCAAGTAAAATAAGTGACGTTAAACGAAAGGAATTGTACATATTATTATTTCGAAAATTTACATTTATTATCTAATTTGTTACATGCATATTATAATTGGCTGTTCTGTGAACGTTTCTTTTTATTATAATTAGCCACATATAATAATTGAGGAAAAAAATATTTATTTATTACAGAAGTTAGTATTTTATTTAAAATTTTATTTGTTTGAGATTTTTGAAATAATACTAATTGTTTACTCAGTAAATTTGCTCTAAAATTGATTTTTGACAATAACTTTTTGGGAGTAAACAAGCATTTAGTTTTTATGTTTAAAAATGTGTGTAATTTTAGTTCTACTGAATTAGAAAATACAAATAGCTACTTAGAACTAACTATTCTAACGGCTTAATTCCTCAAAGGTGTATTTTCATTTACTAAATTGTTGATTGTAAGTTAATTTTATTATTTGCATATTAGTTTTATAATTTAAAACGTAAATCACAATATTTAATATGTATTGTCATAAGTTATATAAAAGTATATTTAAAAGAACGCTAAAAAAATATATTAATAAATAAATCAAAAGACTTAGGGAAGAGATTTTAAGTTTTACCATCATTTAAAAAAAACGAAATTGTAACTAAATAAGAAGACAAATAAAGAACATAATGTAATAGAAATATTTCAGTATCAAAAATATATTTTAATGTGTAATGTTATCCGATTCACAACCCAATGGTATCGACTAGCCAGTATTCGTTTTATTGCATATTGCTTGAATTGAGGGTTATTTCTATGACTATATAATTATTATCTAAAAAATCCACTATTTACAAATTTGGTGTTTGGTTTATATTTCAGTACATGGTAGATTGCTTGAAATAAATAGCATTTATTTGTAAAAAAGTATTATTTAAATTTATACATTTATGTAATTTCAAGAACAGTTTAGTTATGTAAAATATTTACTATGAAAATGTATAAATAGTAATTCGAATCGAATCATTTTAAATTAGGACTAGACAATAATTTTCAAGATCTTAATTGTGCGATCCAATTGGTCATTTGATGACCCAGTGTTATCGACTGACCTATAATAATCGTTCTATTGCATGTTGCTATAGAAGGTTGATTCTATGAATATATAATTACTAGCGTGTACCAGCGACTTCGTTCGCGTCGAATTAAACATTTGTAATGGTGATAATAAAGCAAAGCAAGAATTTCCATTAACATACAAACTGGATAAAATTTTCTCACGTTTATGTCAACATGAGAAAAAACAATATGGCGATATTATTATATAACTTGGTAATATTTGAGGGGTAGTCCGTTTGCCAAAAATAAGCTTTTTACGTCAAGCAGTTTAAGCAGAATCGTGGTTAAACAATTACCCAACTTTTTGGAACACCCTGCACGATTTTTTAAAAAAATTCAAAGTATGTAAAAAAATAAATAAATTATGCTTGTCCAAGCGTTTTCCCGAAAGACTAACAGTTTTTTAAATAACACAAATATTGTAATATTTGAGGATCGTTTTCACCCTCTTGGAATTTGAGATTCGACAAACCCCTCCTTATCGAACTTCTACACCCCACAGTCCAGTTTAAGCAGAATCGTGATTACTCAATGGTTATATTTTATAAAACACCCTGTATAAATTTATAGAAAATCTTAAAATATGTAAAACAACAAAATAAAATATACGTGTTTAAGAGTTTTTCCAAAAAACTCAAACCGGTGAGTCTTTCAATAAATAAAAAATATTTTAATATTTGAGGGATAGTTTCACCCCCTTAGAATTCGAGTTTTGAAAAATCCCTTCTTATCGAACCTCTACACCCTATAGTCAATCTGTTTTCCAAAAATCAGCTTTTTACGTCAAGCGGTTTAAGCAGGATCCTGATTAATCAATGACCAGATTTTTCGAAACACCCTGTATACATTTTTTAAAAATCTTAAAATATGTAAAAAACAAGATAAAATATACGTGTTTATGCGTTTTTTCAGAAACTTGACCGTTTTTTAAATAAAAAATATTGTAATATTTGAGGGGTGGTTTTACCCTTTTGGAACTGGAATTTCGAAAAATCCCTTCTTATCGAACCTCTACACCCTAGAATCAACCTGTGTGCCAAAATTGAGCTTCTTACGTTGAGTGGTTTGAGCAGGATCGTGATTAATCAGTATGTCAGTCACTTAAGGATTTTATATATTAGTATAGATTATTTAAAAAAATCCACTATTTACAAATTTGATATGTGTTTTATATGAAAATTTATGAATAGTAATTCGAATCGAGTCGTTTTAAATTAGGACTAGAAAAAGAGAAAATTATTATATATTATATTATAGGAATTTATCCTTATCATTTACTCTGATAAATGTTTAAATAAACTTTTCAAATTTCAATCCTTCATATTTTCTGAATGACTCGACCAATTTTCAAAAACAAAGCGGGATAGTATAGAGAATAGAAATCCCTTTTCATTGCAGTACCACTTGACCCCCCTTCCCATTTGAAAAAAATTAGGGGATGACACCCCCGCTTAGAGGGGTTGAAGATTTGAATCATTTTTGGGGCAAAAGTTGTCCCTCTCACAAACAAAATTGACGTGTTTTTGGATTTTTTCAAAAAATACCCTAGCCGTTATGCCTTGCGGAACGTTTTCGATGGGCCAATTCTGTATAAAATAAACATGACATTCCACCAATCGGCATGCATGTATGCGATTTTTTGCCAAAATTTCATGCCTTTTCCGCGTTGCCTGTTGGCATTTTTAGCCACGAACACGCCTTCTAACTCTTCAGTTTTACAAAAAAGCCATCACGATAAAAATCAAATTGCGTTGTGAACGGTTTACTTGTTCATTATACGTATCTGGAATATGTTTGTGAATGGCGATTAGCGATACGTTTACGTTAGACTGCTGGAGTGCTGACGTCACGAATATCAAAGTGCTTTCCAAACAAGGTTGAGTTCTTTTATATTTCTATTGAGCTCTTCCCAATGACGTCACAAGTTAATAAGTTAATATAAAATGTAAAAAAACAGGTGATTGTCGACAACCGCCGACTTGTGTCTGGTATTTTCAATACGCCTATGATGGTTGCGCATGTTGCAAAATCTGTGAATTTTTTTATATTATTTGGAACGTTTGAAATTGGTTAAAAAATGATTTGTGGCGTTTGAAAAAAAATAGCATGTTCTATTCGGAATAAAAATGACTTTTTGTGCTTCGGATGTATGTCCAAAAATAATCAAACCAAATCAACCCAGCAAAAAGTGTCATTTTTACTCCTAATAAAAGAATATACTATTATCAATAAAGATAAAAAAGCACCACCAGTCACTACATAATGGAAAGCGAGCTTTCATGGCTATTCCGGAATTTTACACTACTGACATTTGTGTTGGCATTAAAATGTACAAAAAGTGAGAATGAGTACCAAATTTCAAGAAAAATGGTTTACTAATATTCTTAAAAATAATATATATAATAATAATGTTCACAGGAACTTTTTTTTTATTTTAATATGTCGAATCACCCACCGTAGATACACTATTTTTTTAACACACATATGCAAATATCATAGTTGAGGGTTGGAACCTTTGGTGTGTGGACAACAAAATAAAGCACCCAATTCATCACAATACACCAAAATACACCTACTATCGCACTGGACGCATGTTTTGCTAACCATGTTAACAGCAGATTAGTTAGTTAATCAGTTAGTTAAATAAAAGTTTTATTCATCTGCTGAGAATGCTAACGTAGTTAGCAAATCGCGCGTCCTGTGCGAGAGTAAAAGTGTTTTGGTGTATTGTGGTGGATTAGTGTTTTATTTTGCTATTTTACTCGTATGCAAAGAAAATAATAAACCTTTCTATGCAAAGAAATATATATTCAAAACAAATAATTTTCGTCAAAATATTAAATAATATAAAAATATGAAAAAATCTTATTAATAATAACATAAATACAAGTTAAAATAAAAATTCATGAAAACATCACAGCAAGTATTTCTAATTAATCTACCTAGGCCCTAACTTAAACTAAATTATTATAGGAACTTAACACTTCGTTCTACGATTCCATCCAGTCTGAAGAACCCCACATTCTCATCCAGTCTTTTTTTTAAATATCTAATATTTATGAGTGCCTGTTGTGTTTTCAAAGAGCAGAAATCCTATGCAGTTGCTATTGAGACTTTTATTGAAAACTTTTGAGATTTTTCTTACTTCGTGGACTTAGCAATGTTTGCACTTAGAATGAATGCATTAGCTTCTATATATACTATGCCGTCTATACTAAATAGCCTCAACCTTTTGCTCAGTCCCTCTTTAAACGAGTCATACTCCGTGTCAGTTCCGTTTAAAAATCGTTTCATAAATTTCTTCTTTATATTCTCGTACTTTTTGATGCCTGCTGGTTTTGAAATGATTTTCATGGGTGTAGACGTTCTCTGGTTATATTCTATAGAGTTTTGTTGGACGATAACATTGTGAATTTGTTCATCTAAGTTATATTGGGCCATGATGTCACTGTATGTTGTTCTGACGATGGTGCCTGTGACAATTTTCTTAAGATACTGTTTATACTTTCACAGGCATCCTTTTTTATACTCAGACTACCTGTCGTAGAGCGGTATGTGGTGACCATTCTGCAATCCTATTGGTGGATAAAAGCCCCTCCTACGATCCAATTATGTTTACCTCCCTTCTCGTGGGGAGATTCCTCACGTAAAAATATTTTTTTTTTAATATTAATATAGATCCGATGTCTGTTTTGTAGCTACAGGGGGTTAAAATCCAATTTTTTTTCGATATATTATATTTATAAATATTATAATTTTCTTAAACTTCTAAATTATAAATATTCTAATTTCAATCCAAATGAAATGAATTCGAATCGAGTCGTTTTAAATTAGGACTAGAAAAAGAGAAAATTATTATATATAATATAAGGATTATATTATAGGAATTTATCCTTATCATTTACTCTGATAAATGTTTAAATAAACTTTTCAAATTTCAATCCTTCATATTTTCTGAACGACTCGACCAATTTTCAAAAACAAAGCGGGATAGTATAGAGAATAGAAATCCCTTTTCATTGCGGTACCACTTGACCCCCCTTCCCATTTGAAAAAAATTAGGGGATGACACAAAAATTACAAGGAAAAATAGCCATGTGACGATGATACGGTTTTTTATGTAGCCAACTCTCGGTCTATATGATTTAATTTTTTTTTATATTATTTGGAACGTTTGAAATTGGTTAAAAAATTATTTGTGGCGTTTGAAAAAAAAATAGCATGTTCTATTCGGAATAAAAATGACTTTTTGTGCCTCGGATGTATGTCCAAAAATAATCAAACCAAATCAACGCAGCAAAAAGTGTCATTTTTACTCCTAATAAAACAATATACTAATATCTATAAAGATAAAAAAGTACCACCAGTCACTACATAATGGAAAGCGCGCTTTCATGGCTATTCCGGAATTTTACACTACTGCCATTTGCGTTGGCATTAAAATGTACAAAAAGTGAGAATGAGTACCAAATTTCAAGAAAAATGGTTTACGAATATTCTTTAAAATAATATATATATAATAATAATGTTCATTGGCACAACGGAAAAAACGAAACATCTCAATAGCGTGGATTGACTATAAAAAGGCCTTTGATAGTGTGCCACACTCATGGCTTCTAAGGTTACTGGATATATATAAAATTAATCAGGCAGTCAAAATGTGCCTACATCAACTAATGTACCACTGGAGAACAACACTATACATACAGGCGGGAACAAAATCTTACAACACGGAAGAAATAAGAATAAAATGTGGCATTTTTCAGGGAGACTCCTTAAGTCCCATATGGTTCTGTCTATCATTGAACCCTCTTAGCTACTTATTAAACAAAAGTGAGATGAGATATATGCTTAACAAACAATCTAATGCTGAGATCAGTCATTTATTTTATATGGATGACTTAAAGTTGTATGCACCCAATCCCGAAAAACTACAAATCCAGCTAGAAGTTGTCAAATCCTTCAGCTCAGCAATCAAGATGGAAATGGGACTAGAAAAATGTTCAGTAATGCATGTAAAAAAGGAGTGGTAAACCACGAGCTGAGCACCGTACTGATGGATGGAACAACATTCGAAGCAATAAAACAGGAGGAAGGGTATAAATATCTCGGTTTTCACCAATCACTGGGTATCAGCCAAAAGGAAACCAAGGAACAGTTTAAAAAAATTGTGTCAAAGTCCAGTGTGAACCGCGTGTATATACCAAGGTCAAGAGGCGAAAAAGGCCTTCTAAATGTAGAAAATTGCCACAATACACAAGTTCAGAAACTGAGAAACTACTTCTTGAGTAACAACTCACCGCTTCACCGTACCCTCCGAGATATTGACCAAAACTATTCCTCTCTTGACTTGATGAACCCCAACAGCCCAACTGTACGAAGTTGGGCTGTTGGCGGAAATGGAAGAAGAGTGGGCCAGTAAAACTCTCCATGGCAGGTATAGAGCAAATTTAAAAAATACCACAATTAGTGTGCTGGATTCAAATACTTACCTAAAAGCGGGTTACCTGTTCCCAGAAATCGAAGGAAGTATACTGGCAATACAAGATCAAGTTGTCCCGACACTGAACTATAGGAAATATGTCTTGAAGGAGAGAGTTGAAAGTGATCTGTGTAGGAAATGCAAGCGTACAGCTGAGAGCATCCAACATATGACAATATATAACAGCAGGGTGTTCTATTTTAGCTCCAAGGCAGTATCTGGCATGCCATGATGAAATGGGAAAAATATACCATCAAGCTATAGCACTGGGAACTGGGCTAATGGTGGAAGGAATAGAATGGTACAGGTATAACCCAAAGGATATTCTGGAGAATGCTGAATATAAATTATACTGGAACATCATAATTATTACAGACCGATCTGTGCAGCATAATCGCCCTGATATGGTGCTTTTTAAGAAGAAAGAGGAGGAAGCCACAATAATAGATTTTATAACACCATTAGACGAAAACGTGCAAAAGACATATCTAGAAAAGGAGCTTCTTACATTGAGTGGTTTGAGCAGGATCGTGATTAATCAGTATGTCAGTCACTTAAGGATTTTATATATTAGTAAAGATTATTTAAAAAAATCCACTATTTACAAATTTGATATGTGTTTTATATGAAAATTTATGAATAGTAATTCGAATCGAGTCGTTTTAAATTAGGACTAGAAAAAGAGAAAATTATTATATATAATATAAGGATTATACAAGATCGAAAAGAAACAAAAATACGAAGAACTGGCATATGAACTTAGACAGTTATACAAATTAAAACAAACAAAAATCTTACCTCTAGTGATATCCGTCAATGGCTTAATACATCAGCAAACTGTGCGACATACTAAAGTTTTATCCACCGCTCAAAAAGCTGTAATTCTGGGAACTACACGCATAGTCAGATCGTTCCTTAACGCGAACTAGAGACTGCCTTGGTTAATAACCCGGCTATCTCTCCAAGAACCCTGAAAGGTGATTAAGTGATTAAAAAAAAAAAGGTTCATAGGAACTTTTTTTTTTATTTTAATATGTTGAATCACCCACCGTAGATACACTATTTTTTTAACACACATATGCAAATGTCATAGTTGAGGGTTGGAACCTTTGGTGTGTGAACAACAAAATAAAGCACCAATTCATCACAATACACCTACTATCGCACTGGACGCACGTTTTGCTAACCATGTTAACAGCAGATGATTAGTTAGTTAATTAAAAGTGTTTTATTCATCTGCTGAGAATGCTAACGTAGTTAGCAAAACGCGCGTCCTGTGCGAGAGTAAAAGTGTTTTGGTGTATTGTGGTGGATTAGTGTTTTATTTTGCTATTTTACTCGTATGCAAAGAAAATAATAAACCTTTCTATGCAAAGAAATATATATTCAAAACAAATAATTTTCGTCAAAATATAAATAATATAAAAATATGAAAAAATCTTATTAATAATAAAATAAATACAAGTTAAAATAAAAATTCATAAAAAAATCACAGTAAGTATTTCTAATTAATCTACCTAGGCCCTAACTTAAACTAAATTATTATAGGAACTTAACATTTCGTTCTACGATTCCATCCAGTCTGAAGAACCCCACATTCTCATCCAGTCTTTTTTTTTAAATATTTAATATTTATGAGTGCCTGTTGTGTTTTCAAAGAGCAGAAATCCTATGCAGTTGCTATTGAGACTTTAATTGAAAACTTTTGAGACTTTTCTTACATCGTGGACTTAGCAATGTTTGCACTTAGAATGAATGCATTAGCTTCTATGCCATCTATACTAAATAGTCTCAACCTTTTGCTCAGTCCCTCTTTGAACGAGTCATACTCCGTGTCAGTTCCGTTTAAAAATCGTTTCATAAATTTCTTCTTTACATTCTCATACTTTTTGATGCCTGTTGGTTTTGAAATGATTTTCATGGGTGTAGACGTTCTCTGGTTATATTCTATAGAGTTTTGTTGGACGATAACATTGTAAATTTGTTCATCTAAGTTATATTGGGCCATGATGTCACTGTATGTTGTTCTGACGATGGTGCCTGTGACAATTTTCTTAAGATACTGTTTATACTTTTACAGGCATCCTTTTTTATACTCAGACTACCTGTCGTAGAGCGGTATGTGGTGACCATTCTGCAATCCTATTGGTGGATAAATGCCCCTCCTACGATCCAATTATGTTTACCTTCCTTCTCGTGGGGAGATTCCTCACGTAAAAATATATTCTTTTTAATTATGTATAAACTGACTACTCCTGAAAAGTTGTCTCTTGATACTGTGTCGATTTCGATTTTTTTGTGTTTTTAGGTACATTTATTGAGATTATTATAGAATAAATGATAAAAAAATTATGTTACTTGATTTTCATGAACTTAATAAGAATATTAAATGAATGTTTTAAAATTTGCAAATCGAATTTTATTTTTCGAAGGCATTATTTACAAAACATCTACAAGTAAATTTATAAAATATTTAAAGGTAGGTACTTTGTAAAGTTATACAATATGTCCCCGGATTATCTTTACAAGAGGAAAACCTTTTTTATTATTAATATTTTGAGAAAAATGCATTCTTCATAAAAAAATGCTTGTTCTAATATGGTTAATCCAGTTTACACTTAATAATAAAAACAATATGGCGATATTATTATATAACTTGGTAATATTTGAAGGGTAGTCCGTTTGCCAAAAATAAGCTTTTTACGTCAATCAGTTTAAGCAGAATCGTGGTTAATCAATTACCCAACTTTTTGGAACACCCTGCATGATTTTTTAAAAAAATTCAAAATATGTAAAAAAATAAATAAATTATGCTTGTCCAAGCGTTTTCCCGAAAGACTAACAGTTTTTTCAATAACAAATATTCTAATATTTGAGGATCGTTTTCACCCTCTTGGAATTTGAGATTCGACAAACCCCTCCTTATCGAACCTCTACAGCCCACAGTCCAGTTTAAGCAGAATCG
>NW_022146532.1:0-11599 GCF_002938485.1 Sitophilus oryzae
AAGATTATTTATTAATCAGATATTGTGTTGCAATAATAAAAATTATACTATCTTATACAGAGTGCGTAAAAATTTATATTAAATAATTACTAGCTTTAAACGGCAATAACTTGTTTAATTTAAATAGAACACCCTGTATATTTTACGTTATGTTGCACAATTTAATTGTCAATCAAATTGTATTATACTATTTTTTACCTATCTCTTCAATTTATTGTAGAAAATGCATTTTCTTATAATTTAGACCTCAATTATCACTATACCCATGGAATGTTGACATTTTAGTTTCTTTTAAAGCAACATATTATGTACAAAATGTACAGGTGGTAAAAATAATAATATTTCAAGCCCATTTGTTTAAAAGAAAGAAAACTATTTAAATATTTGTAAAAGAGTATACCAATTAAATATACCACCATTATTTCCGTCCAAAAATTAGTTAATTACATACTTAATTGTTTTAATTAGTAAATTAATCTAAATAAATGTAGATTTGACTAAGAAATCAATATAATAGTAAGTTATGAAAATGAACGTCTCTGTTATAAATAAGCATTCGTCAAAAAATGAAATAAAAATTAGGTAAAATAAAACACTAAATCACCACAATACACCAAAACACTTTTACTTTTACACTAGACACGCGTTTCGCTAACCATGTTAACATCATCAAGTGTTTTGGTGTGTTGTGGTGATTTGGTGTTTTATTTCGCTGTGTAACACCAAAGGTTCCAACTCTCAACTGAAATCTAAAAATTTTCATTTTATTTTTAATTTTTTAATTTTCATTTTTTTACCACACTGTTTAATACACATACGAAATTCAGTTTTTTTAGTATTTGGAGGAATTATTATTAATCAACGTAAACTGTCAATTAATGTAGTTTGAATACTGGGATCATATTAATTGATCCTCTTTAACAAAAAATATTTAAATAGTTTTTTTTTTATTTTTTAATGAAATAAGCGAACTATATCGACAATATTAGTATCTGGTACTCTTTGAAAATTTGTTACATCTTTAAAAATAATCTAAAATGTCAACATTTCACGGGTATAGTGATAATTGATGTCTAAATTATAAGAAAATGCATTTTCTACGAAAACTTTAAGAGATAGGTCAAAAATGGTATAACACAATTTGATAGACGATTAAATTGTGCATCTGATTCTAGTAAAATATACAGGGTGTTCCATTTAAATTAAACAAGTTATTGCCGTTTTGAGCTAGTAATTATTTAATATAAATTTTTAGACACTCTGTATAAGGTAGTATAATTTTTATTATTGCAACACAATATATGATCAATAAATAATCTTCAGTAAATATTTAGTATTAAAAAATCTGATACCCTTGGAGAAATGAAGCCTTAAAATGTTTACCGCACTTTCACAAAATTGAAAATATTTCAAAAACGGTAAGGTTTAAGTGTGATAAACCTTAATCAAATTTGCCTTTATTTCAATCGTATTATCTAAAAATAGAATAATATACATGGTGTTCCATTTAAAAAAAAATACAACTATAATATTTTTGACTTATTTGGGACACTCTGTGTCTTATAAAGTTATTTTTAAATTGTAGCTCTAATAGTTCTTCAACGAACCCAAAACTTACAATTTGTAAAAATCTAATCGTTTAGCTACAATAATCCGTGTCGTATGTGGTGAACAACCCTGTATATAGGTGGCGCCTTCTACAAGTAGGACTCATATTGACATCAAAAACAAATTTCTCATGTTAAAAAACCCTCTGAGACCAATTTTCATTCAAATATCAAAAGTTAGGTCAGAAATTATTTGGAAAAAAATCAAAATAAAAATGAAACTTCTACACCCTGTATCTCCGAAACTAAGCATTTTAGGGCATACATTTATAGAAACTTTTTTACTTATTTTTATCTGCAGAATATGCTGCCAAAGTTTCCAGAATAGATTTTAGACCACCCTGTATAGAAAGAGAAATATAAATACAATAATAAATTTAATATGAGACACTAAATATTACTAAGAGTATATCTAATAAAATATAACAACAAAACAAAAAATAATAAAAAAGAAATTCTAGCTAACAATTTTATATTCTGGAAAAATCGTAAAAATGTTTTGGGAGCAAAATTTACAGAGGAATGTTTTTTCTCAAAACCTTTTAAAAGCGTCCTTAAAGTACATACATCATATAAAAATGAGCACCGTCTTATAGTACTATTTAGTTTTTTTTAGTGTTCTCTAAAATCTGTAAAGGACTAGATTTTTTTCTGATATAGAACAAATAGGGAACTTTTATAGAATGTTTTTTTTATTGAATGTTGCTTTATTTAAAGAACTATAAACTCCTTTAAGTTTATTTTTTTAAAAAACTAAACGCGCCATAAAATAATTATTTCATATTCTTGATTATAATCAGATGCTTAGAAGTTTTTAACTTATTACGACTTGCTTAGAGTAAAGAAAATAGTAAACTTTAACTCGGAAAAATTTTTATTGTAAATTTTTAATAGATAAAAAAAATAAACATAAAGTAAATTTAATTTATTTAACATACAAATGCATACGAATTTGTAAATGAAAAGAAAGAGTATATCAATAATTTTGCCAGTAAATACCGCATCTGCCATAGATCATATTAAACATATTGCGCATACAATAAAGAATTTAATTAGAAAATTGGGATAACTCACATACATAATTACATTATTTCCAAAAAAGCAAAAAATATAGTTGGTCCAATAAACATGAACTTGTTAACCACATCAATGTAAAGTGACCGGGACTAATTGAATACGTCAATCAATCCTGATTTATGTCATATACTAACATACTAAATCTCGATTTTTAGTTATATGGTTGAGCCAGTATGAAAATTATTTCATTACTCATATTCTGCTTTTTCACAAATATATGTACCGGGTGACCAACTGGCCGTGAATGACCGCCGGCTGTATCTCAGAAACTACTTACCGTATAAATTTGGGGAAAAAATTGTAATAAGTAAATCGACCATGAAAAATGGCTGAAAATTATTTTCAAGTTCAAAAAAATGTAAAATTTGTTTTTTTTATATAGCGTATTTTGCTCTATCTCACAAAATAAAGTGATGGGGTTAGACCTGCTTTTATTAAAATATTGATAACCTTGGTTTGATATAACCGATTCAAACAAACTTTGTTTCCATAGATCTTTTCTAGGTAGCTAGAGGGCGCTATAACAGAAATTGCGCTTTTGCGTAAAAAATTAAATAGCAGGTTATGTATTTTTTGCAAATTAAATAGAGCACAAAATTTCCAAAATATCAGCGCAAACCGCAAATTTCTATCTTCTCCCTAACGAGAGATATCATGTCAGGCTGCCGCTTAGGATTATAATGGTGCGTCCAGACCTGAGGAGTCGAGTGCGAGACGAGAGCAAGACAAGAGCGAGACAAGAGCGAGGCAAGAGCAAGACGAGTGCGAGACGAGAACAAGACATTTTCTATCCATTTTTAGACTCAAGCCTGCCGCGAGACAAGCGAGTTGGATGATAGTGAAAGGTGACCGGTTTGTGTAAACATGTCCGATGAAAAGCTGCAGCAAATAATAACGCATAAGTAATAAATTTATGTATCTTTAACATATTTGGTTCGTCCTATTTCATTCATCGTCATTTTTTTCCCCTTTTACCCTTCATTTGTTTCGAGACACGACGCGACATCTTTTACAAAATCCGTTTTTTAGAACAAAACGTTAAATAGAAAAGTTATAGGAAAGGTTAGGAAGCATATTTGAAAATTACTGTAGAGTATACAGGGTACTTCAAAAAGTGTTACGGATATACCGGATGCATCTCAAAAGTGGCTCACCCTTATAACTTTTTTATTTTTTCAGATAAAAAAACGACATTTGGTATGCTAGTATATGACATAAATCAGGATTGATTCAGATATTCAATTGTTTTCGGCCACTTCCGGTTTCACGAAATGACTACAACATGTGATTTTTAAATGGGACCCTCGGTATTTTCTTACCTTATTCGAGAAAAAATAACAACTCTGACTCTCTCACACGTGGCATATTTTAATGGGAATACCCTATTTTTTATTTTATTATTGGATTCTACGTGCAATTCGGTAACTTTTTTTTTGCATATCATATTATATATCTAAAATAATCGATTTTGTAATAATTCAATTTGTTTAAAGAAATAGATTTCGGTACGGTAAAAAGTGCCAGTGACGCAAAATTTGTAAATTCTATTAAAAAATGATAATACATATACGGTGTTCCATTTAAAAGATTTGAGATTATTTAATTTTTTAAATAGTCGAAATTCATAAATATATGTTGAACACACTGTAGCATCTAACTCAAAGATATGCTTACTCTATATCTTTTCTTTCGTCCCTATAAAGCTATCCTAACAAATTTTAGCACTCCAACTTCAGAAACAATAGCATTAATGACAATTTTTTACGACTCTGAAATCTAACATTTTTTGTTTAAGCAAATTGAAATATTACAAAAACTATTAGTTTTAGATATATAACATTATACCTCGCATTATACATAAATAAAAAGTTATCAAATTTTACGCAGAATGTAAAAATATAAAAAAATAATGTATTACATTTAAAAAACCATGTTATATCCGTAACACTATTTTGAACCACCCTGTATACTCTATAATAATTTTAAAATGTGTATCTTAACCTTCTCTACAGTTTTTATATAATTCTAAATTTTTTTTTAATAATTCTAAAACACTTTTTAATAATTCTCAAAACAAATAAAATAATGTTATCGTTGGCTCACCCTGTATATTTAATTTACTAAGTAACAAGATTCAATAATAATTAAACTTCCTATAATAATCTCCTTCCTGTATGTTGCCAGTAAAGAAATAATTTTTTTACATTTTTCCCAAGTTTTATTCACATATCTACTCACGCATCGTGTTTTTTTTTAAATATATTCTTTATCTTTTGGATTCCATAATATTGGTTTTTCTTTATATAAATCGATTAATTTCAGCTAATCTTCCTGAAAGTCTCCATTTCAATATGCACTTTAATATCAGAGCTAATATCTCGCAGTCGAGCGAGCCTACAAAAAACACGTCCAGACTGGGCTGCGAGCTATCTTTGATCGGCCGTTGAAAAACCGACAGGGAACGTATAGCAACGAGGCTCCGTGGGTTGTCTCGCGAGACGGTCGCGAGGCTCTTGCGAGACCCCTCCATCCTTTGAAAAACACCGCAAATTTGGAATGTCTCGCGCTCGTCTTGCACTCGAATCCTCAGGTCTGGACGCACCATAAAGTCTAAAAATTATAGTTGTAGGCTAGGAAACAAAAAGAGTAAAATTGATTACTTCAAAACATGAAAACGTATATTTTAGTTTCATTGTAAGACCATTTAATTTTTTGGATAGTTTATCCATGTTCGTTCTTGATTCAACTCCATAAATAAAAACCGCATATTAAATCCGGTAACCTAGCTGGCCATGGAATTATGCCGCTCCAGCGTCTCTGTCTACTAAAATGAGTGGTATCCAGGAAGGGCCACACATTCATAGCAAAATAAGCTACACAACTGCACCAATTGAATCATCATTATAGTATAATGACAACAAATGCAATTTCATCATGATGGATCCTCTAACAAAATTGGCAATTCCTCTCTTCCTTAAGATTCACACCTTTATGCCTGAAAATGGCCCGAACAAGATAAATTTAATATAATAATAATCATTATATTAATAAATAAAGCAAACAATAAGTAGAATACGAAAACAAGTGAAATCAAGGACGACTTAGATTAATATCTAAATGACGTTAGCATGAAAATAAATCCTAGTTTTCGGCCATAGAAACTTGGGCGTTTTCTGCTAGAAGCAATATGGCGGCACAAAATTACTAAAAATTTAAATAAAATTATTGATTGTCCGGACATTTTACAGCCTACTACCATAATTATTAGACCTTATAGCCCTAGATGGCAGTCTAACATGATTTGTTCTCTCATCATCTCCCGTTAGAGAGAAGTTGATGAAATTGATATTTTTTGAAAATGTTGTGCTCTATTTAATAATTGTACAAAAAGAAACATGGACAACCATCTATGGAAACAAAATTTATACTGGAGATTGCTAAGAAAGAAAAGCTGTTTTAAACGAGCCTTAGTTTGTTTAAATCGGTTAACTCATACTAATGCATACATACCGCCATTACTCGCTGACGAGTATTTGAACGCATCAGAAGATGGTTGCGCAAGGCGTTTTCTTTCATGACCTTTTCTGTAACTGAAAAACCCGATACGCGATTTTATCTCTCTTCCGCACTCCGAACATTCAAAAATCTCATTACTTTGTTGCCTCTTTACTTTTTGGTTGCCGCTGTTAACTGAGTTTACAATTCTTGTCCATTGCGTTCTATTGTGCGCTGCTTCTTCCCAATCATTCTGTAGGTTTATCCCCTTTAAGTTTTCGTGGAAAATATCCTTGTACCTTTTGAGTTGTCCACCCGGTTTTCTCTTACCATCTACAAGCTCACCGTAAAACAGGGAGTAGGCGGTTTTCTTGCATTCTGCATACGTGACCAGCCCATCTTAAGCGGGATTTTGTAATCATGACTTCAACGCTCTCGCAGTTAGCTTTTTCAAGGAGCGTTTTAGCGTTTAGGGGTCGCCGGAAATTTGTTGGGTAGTCCGAATTTTTTCATAATTACCCAAAGTGCATCTCTGTTCACAGAGTCGAGGGCTTTTGTTAGGTCGATGAATGCAACATAAAGTTTACACTGCTGCTCTTTTACTTTTTCCTGTAGTTGGCGGACGGAGAATATGGAATCGACGGTGCCGCGGTTGGTGTGAAAACCCGTTTGCGATTCTGGGGGGATTTTTTCTATGTGTGAATGCAGGCGGTTTGACATAATTTTTGCAAGAATTTTTCCTCCAATAACCAGTAGTTAAATTCCCCGGTAGTTTCCGCAGTCTGATGCGCTTCCTTTGTTCTTAAATATATTCAGTATATTGGCGTTGCAAAAGTCCTGAGGTACCTCTCCGCTTTCCCATATGACATCGAAGAGAGTCTTAAGATGACCAATAAGTTCTTTACTTGCACACTTATAGATTTCCGCCGGAATCGCGTCACAGCCGGCTGATTTGTTATTTTTAGCTGTTTTATATCAGCCTTTATTTCCTGTTCTGTTATTGGGATATCTAATATATCAAGGCTGTTATACTGAGGTATTTTGTTTAGTGCTTCAATATTGGGGCTGTTTTCTTGGTTAAGAATATGGCTGTAATGCTCTTTCCAGCGGTTTCTGATTTGCTCTTGCTCTTTTAGAAGTTCATCATTTTAAGCCTTAATTGGGCAGCTTACCTTCTTGGTTGGACCGTATACTTCTTTTACAGCTTCGAAGAATTTACGATAGTCGTGATGCGCGGCGTACTCTTGAATCTGATTAGCATTTTGTGACCACCAGTCATCCTTTGGTTGGCGCAGGTTTCTTCGAAGCGTGTTGTTGGCTGCTTTAAAGTTGTCCATTAGCCTTGGATTGTGTGAATTTGCAGTGACAGCTTGATGTGCTCTATGCTTTTGATCCAACAAAGCTTGTAATGTGGTTGATTTTCGTTAAACCAATCTGGTTGTTTCTTTTTACACGGACATTAAAATTACCTAGAAAGATGATTTTTTCATGCTTTGGGATTTGTCGGACAGCATTTTGTAGAGCTTGGTAACATTTATCCTTATCCTCAATTTTAGCATCTAGGGTCAGAGCGTAGGCACTAATGATGTTCACGTAAGTTTTGTCTGATATGGGGTACCTTAGGGTCATAAGACGTTCGGAGACTCCAATAAGTACTTCTGTTAATCTGGTGGCGATTTCCTTTTTGACTGCAATGCCTACGCAATGAATTCTCCTGTGTGTTGTTGGGTGACCCTTCCAAAAGAAGGTGTAACGCTCCTCAGTGGACTACCTTCATCCGCAAATAGCGCTAAGAGCGGCAACATCTATATTTAGCCGGTGGAGTTCCTGTGAGACCAATGCTGTTCTTCTCTCTGGTCGATTTGAATTTGTCTTGTCCAGTAGAGTGCGGACGTTCCACGCTGCAAACGTGAAACATTGATTATTTTTGTTTCTCCGATGATATGCTCGAGTAGGCACTCCCTCCCGGACATCCGAACGAGAGGGTATTTTACCTCCGGATGATTTTGTCCCACTTGAATGTTCCATCTTTGATGTGTGTTAGCTGCGTGAAAAAGTTTAACTGTGACGGTTACGCTGCCACACACTTTTGGCTAGGAGTAGTTTACTACTTTTTTTACTTTTGCCGGCTAGGAGTAGTTAGTACTACTCCTCTTCCCCAGAAAGGTGGTAGGTCTGAGGGTTGTATAGCGTTGTTATACCGCCTATACTCGGACGTCAGAGCCTCGTTTGTGTAAACAGGGTGCACCACGTGAAGGTGAGGTTGACTTTTGGGTAAGATAGGCTATATGTATCTCTTCAATACCCCTTACACCCCACATCGGTTAAGTCAAACCAGGGTTAACCTTATTTTATAAAGCAAATTTAATCTTCCCCCGCCACTTTATTTTATGAGATATATGAGAGCAAAATACGCTATACAAAAAATTTTCACAACCGATTTCCATTGATTACAATAGCGGTATATATTTAAGTAGTAATTATATAATAAAGTAGTTTTCTGAGAAACAGCCGGTGCGGCGTCCATTCCATAAAACTGAGAACATTACCAATATCAAAAAAATAGCAGTAAAGATGTTTTGATGATGATTTAATCAAAAATATAATTTTGATTATAAATTTTAATAGGAATTAAAAAGTGTTATTTTTATTAAAGCTTTTATTAATATATGTTATGTCAGTTATGCTGAGTCTCGTTCTGTTATTGTTATTTAAAAACTAAAAAAAAAAAAAAAAAAAAAAATTTGAAATTATAAGAGTTTTAATTGTAGCTGGAGTATTATGTACTTTAATTTTAATTATCTGGTTTATTAAAATTTTGATATTGATATTATTCAGAGTCATAATATTTTCTATTAATCACCAGGATTAAATTGGCACAAGCAACGGCTTAATACTACAAGTATTATTTTGTTTAAACAATCCAGAAATAATTCTCCAAAAACATTTTTAATTAAAGTATTGATTAGAAATAACACGACTCTTTTGACATTGTAGGAAAGTTTAAAAATATTATATCGTGCTGGCAACTGTTACTTTTGGGATGTTTTTGGGTCGGCATTTACATGTGTGAAAGCAAATCGCATAGGGATATTATCAAGTCGGAGTTAGAGAAATGTGACGGTGTGCTGTTGAGGCGTTGCCGGTACGCCTTTCCCTATCAAGTAAAGTAAAATCACGATCACAAACCGCTTACTTTTAAAAGGCTTTTTTTCAAGAGATAACTAGATAAAATCATTAGACATATTTCTGAAACTCTGAAATGGAATTATAGGATATCGTTAAGGGTGTCATTTTTTTATAACGAGAAAACGTCAGTAATCGCGATAATTTAAAAACTCAACTTTTTTAACACATAACAGGCCATAACTCAAGAACCACTTTAGATATTGAAACTTTTTTTATTTCAAGATTAGATACAATATGTTTACATAAGAAAAAATTCGATAAGGCTGTTTTTTCCAATTTTTTATTGATAAACATTTTCACATACTGTCTACAAATACAGCGGAAATATTAATAAAGTTCTTGAAAAACTACAATCTATTATTTCTAATAGATTTCGAGATATCTCGATTTTTGAATTCAGAGTTCTAATAGCGCGACCACTATCGAACACCCACTCAATTTCACTTATTTTTACCAAAATGCAAGTCTTTCTAACTTACACTTAAAAAAAATTCAAGCTATAGGAAAAATTACAGTGACTCGTTAATAAATAAACAAATTAGAGTATCACGAGACGTAATTAAATCATGAAGCTGAACGCATGACGTACGTCTTTCCCTAGAACTTTAAGTACTGACGAGGTAGAGGTATTGATTGGGTCGACCGGTCAACTGCAACAAATCTGCTATATTCCACGTCTCTTAGAAATATGCACAGTTTCTCGGTTTATTTCATACACCAATTCTATGCCTCACCCAATGTATTTAGAGCACGCAGACAATCTCACACTAGTTTATAATTGACCTGGTTGACATCGGCATTAGCGAGTCCGACATACAGCCGAGGCACAAAAAATTATTTTTTACTCGAATAGAACATGCTATTTTTCAAACAAATAATTTTTTGGCTGTTTTCATACGTTCCATATAATATAAAAAGATTTAAAGCCTGCACATTGTATGAAATTATATATCGATTTAATGCTATAGATTTTGTTTGCTCAGTTAATTTATTATAAAATTCTCATCAACAGTCATAAAATTCTCATCAACAGTCATAAAATTCTCATCTCATGGCCGGAAATCCCACAAGGTTTTGCCGATATCATCTATACCGATCGTATTTTGAAATAATATGACTAATGACATCAAACTGGCTACAAAATTCCATTACATTATTTTGTTTACGTTTTAGTTTTCATATAAAATAATTTTATTTAAAATTATTAGGTATGTTTTCTATAAAAGTACTAGGAAGTAGAGGTATTTTACCTATCGCCGGTATTAAAAAAAACAATTTACGTTTTTAACGACATAAATAGATAAATAGTCAAGAGTCAAACCGACCTAAAAAAAACTGTTATTGCTTCAGCCAGTCCCTATATACCCACAGATCTCAGTTATAGCTGGTTTCAGAAGTTCCGTTGTCATTTACCGTGTGTTCCAATGCGCATTCCTATGCATTGGAACACGGAACATAAAAAATCCCATGTAAATTTTGAAAACTCTAAAATATTATCTTCCCTAATGATTTTATACAAAAGTTGTATTAGACCTTTTTTAAGAGTTGTTAAAATTGTACTTTCGCCTAGCATTTCCTAACCTAACCAAGAGGTAAAGAATAAAAAAAGGGGTTTAGACAGAGAGTAAAACTGTCATAAATGAAATGGCGAAGGTAATTGCAAAGTCAAGCAGGAATATACACATCTTACGGCTGAACCTCTAGTGGGATAACCTACAGCGGAATGAGTATCCCGAGCAGCAAACTAAAAGATTACAAAGCCTCAGGAAATGATACTATACTGGCTAAAAAGTGGAGAGGAAGTCTTGTCACGTGCTTTTCGTTAGCTAATCTGTCAAATTTGGAAAGAAGAGCAAGTACCAATCACCTGGAAAGAACGTATTATTGTACCAATACATAAACCATGCAGTTATAAGACCCATAATGACATATGCAAGTGAAAAATGGGCGATGATGAAACAAAATGAAAACCGACTAAAAATATCGGAAAGAACAATTCTTAGAGGGATATACGGACCAGTAAAGGACAACGCCACACAGCAATATAGAATAAGAACAAACAGGAAATTAGAGGAACTATATAACCAGCCAGTGAAAATAATAAAGACCGAAAGACTGAGATGGGCCGACCATGTTAAAAGACAACATCAACGTGGATGGGAAGCTACAGCTGGTATGGGAAGAAATCCCAGAAGGAAAACGGCCATTGGGAAGATCAAGAATGCGGCAGC
>NW_022146532.1:13178-17410 GCF_002938485.1 Sitophilus oryzae
AGTTAAGTTTAACCTTTTTAGTTTAAGATTTTATGTAGAAAAATAAGTTTCCGCAAAAAGCTTTACAAACTTAAACTTCTGTTGAAATTACGACACATCTCAAAACGTTGAAACTTCTGCCTAATATAAATAGAATAATAAAAAAACTGTAAAGGTCAAAAAGGGATGTTATTGATGTATTGACACACGTATCATGACAGAATAAATCAACGTTAATATATTTTTATAGAAGTTACTTCTATAAAATATTTTTTAAATAAATGTTATCGGTATGGCTATTTATTAAAAAGATATGCATTTATTAATATTTTTAAGAAAAAACACAGTATACGAATTACTAGGTTTTATTTTTACAAATTGGTTAAATTACCGCCGGTGGTATAAAGAATTGACTACAACTATAAATAGATAGAGTCGTAAAACAGAGTATACGGGGTCTAAAAAGTGGCTCACCCTATAATGGGGTGACTCACTCCTTTTTTATTTTTTTATATAAAAAAGAGATTTTGTATGTTAGTATATGATATAAATTAGGATTGTCTGACGTATTCAATTGTTTTCGGTCACTTCCTGTTTCACCGGCAATGACTACAATAACTTTTGATTTTTAAATGGCCACCCTCGGTTTTCTTTTACTTTATTCGATAGAAAATAACATTCTGAATAGAATGACATATCATATGTTAACTTTTGACATTTTCGAATATGGTTTATTTGAAATTATAACATGAAGTTCATAACGACAATTTGATTCGAAATACCAAGTGTATCAAATTATTCGGAAAAAATGTTTTTTTCCAAATATGCTAATGAGCCACCCTCGTTTCATTTGAAAAATTTAAGATATGATTAAAAATACGATTTGAACATCTTTTAACCGGCCAGGACAAGACACTAAAAACATTAAACAATCAAATCTATTTTTCCAAGGCTACTTGATTAACAATTAGTGTTGTTAACATAGCCATCGCACTCTAGATTGAAATTTAAAATATGATTTATATTAAGCGAGAATATCAAAAGTCGACATAAATATGATATGTCATTCTATTCAGAATGTCATTTTCTATCGAATAAAGTAAAAAAATATCAAGGGTGCCATTTAAAAATAAAAAGTTGTAGCCATTTCAGGTGAAACAGGAAGTGACCGAAAACAATTGAATACGTCAATCAATCCTAATTTATGTCATATACTAACATACCACATCTCGTTTTTTTTAACTAAAAAAATAAAAAAGTTATAGGAGTGAGCCACTTTTGAGATGCACCCGGTATATGATCTTTGTTAATATCTATTTTAATAAATAAGTTCTGTTTACTTCCGATTTGGTATATCTCACGTACCTTCGTTTCGCACAATAGGTTTTGACTATTTACATTATTTGTCTGGCATATTTCGTTCAGACATATCCTTTAATAAAAACCCTAATTTATAAATAATTCTTCCCCTAATAACGTTTAATTAAATTTGCGATAATTCCGGCGGGTTCTCGGTTATTACGAGAATCGATTTTATAGCTCAATGCCAATAACACCCGTGGGCTCGCACACAATTAAGCGATATCATGTTTCCTCAAGGTTTACGATTATTCCTTCACATTACACCATAAAGTCGTTAAGTACTGATCAATATTTAACGTTTTAATGTTCGGAGATTAGCCGTGTAACAAGAAATTCTACTGAAATCCCATTTAGTACAAATAAAAATATACGATCCCAATAATACTATGCAATGGAAAAAGAACGGCGTCAAAGACGGCTGGGAAATGACAATCGATGATAATTTTGGCGAGGTCAAGTCCTAGACGTCATTACTTGGCCCTTATTCTTTTTTATTTCTTAATGCTTAAAAGGTTGTAAGCTGGTTTTACAACCTGGTGTGTTACAAGCTGGTTACAAGCTGTTTTTTTTAAAGGATTTTTAAATGGTTTAGTTTAAAATAATTCTAGAAAAAATAAAATTTTGAAAATAGATTTGTGTGTCCGGAAGGTTCTATCCTTTTTTAATCCTTATTATTAGTGTTAATTTTAAGTTAACAAGTTTTATATCAATTTGGCCAAATTATTATCGAATGTCATTCCCCAGCCGTGTTTGACACCGTGTCTTTTTGATTATATGGTAGATATACAAAGTTATAATAATAATTTAAAGGTGCCCGGTGGCGTAGAGGTACAGGCTCTCGTCTACTAATCTCAAGGTAGTGGCTTCGATTCCCACACCCGGCATTGCATCAGCCGACTATTTTTATTAAAATAAAAATAGTTTGGGTACGTAGGTGGACTCAGCCTTAAATGAGTACTTGGGATTCACAATCCTGAGGTAATAATAGGCGGTTGAAGCGTAGTGCTAGCCACATTACCTTCCTTGTATACCGAACGGCTCTAGTATGGCAAGCTGTACCTCGCTACTCCCAAGGCGTTAAACGCTATATACGGAGCTATTATTATATATATATAATAATTTAAATACAGGGTGTCCCAGAAGTAAATGCAAGTGTATATATTAACTGATAGTATAGTTCAACCCCAGAAACACGCCTATGAGGTTTTTTCACGAAATTTTTTTTGGAAAAATCGAAATTTTTTGGCAATTTTTTTAGTTTTTAGTTAAAAAACATACTTTCTTGATAATATGGCAACGTAGGTATTAGATTAAATTTATAAGAAAGAAAATCCAGAAAAGAACCAGTGGTTCTCAAAATTTTAGCAAAAAATATTTTTTTTTGGAAATTTTCAAATTAAATTAACTCCGTTACTTTGAACTTATTTGAAAAACGATAAAGAGAAAATATGTTTCTTTTATCGAGATCTACCACCTCTTAAAATACTTGCACTTATTTCTAGGACACCCTGTATAATTATACAAGGGGGTCCGAACTGTATTCCGGAAGCTTCGGCAGCATATTCTGCAAATAAAAATAAGTAAAAAAGTTCGTACAAATGTATGTCCTAAAATGCTTAGTTTCGGAGATACAGGGTGTAGAGGTTTCATTTTATTTCGATTTTTTCCAAACAATTTGTGAAGTAACGTCAATATTTGGATGAAAGTTGGTGTCCGGTAGTTTTTGAACATATGAGAACTTTGATTGATGTCAATATGACTCCTATTTGTAGTGGGCGCCACCTACATGTGTTTTAACTGTTTCGTAGAGTAATAACTTTTTGTCCGTACCTGTATAAAACTGCTGAGTGAAAAAATATACATTTCTGTGACTTTTTACGTAAAAAATGTCTCTTGGCAAAAATCGCTATGAGCAACCGTTCTCAAGATATATATGGTAATCGCACAACATTGTCCTATGCAATTGATAAACTTTGAGTGACAAGCGATGGCGACAGCGGGGCCAGATTGTGATGGATTTATGAGATGAATCTTAATTTAAAATTGACAAACAATAATATTTATTATATCACTTTTTATAACAGTTTTACGTTTTATTTTTAATATAATAACTTTTAGTAATTATTAATTGATTTATTTGTTTTATACCTTATTTTACTTATTACATATTGGAAAAAAGTAGTCCATTATGAAGATTATTCTAAGCGTTATTATGGGTTATTTATTTATTGATGTACATCTTACAACGCCATAAGTGGTAATAACAAGTAAGAGGTTGCTATTAATGCACAAACTAATAATCACAGAATTTAATAAAAACTAACTTTAAAAGTGGTATAATGTGCTTATCAATCAAACTTACTTCTCTGACTAAAGTCAAGGGTAATAAAGAAACTTTACTATCACGTTCTCGTTAAAATTGTTTATCATAGAAGCTACAAGCTCTTTGCTTCGACTGTTTAAATCATAGAGTTAAAGTTTAAATGCTTCGGCATATTCTCAACACACACTTTCAAGAAATGCAATACAAAAACTCGAAAATTTAGTTCTTAAAAGAACTGTTTGTGCTTAAAAGTGCATTTTAAAAAAAAACTACGAAAATATGCAAAAAACCAGAATGGCTCACAAAGATTCAATAACAACACGATAAACCTCTGATTATACAAAATAATGACTGACATTAAGATAATAATTGTCAAATAATAAAGGACAACATTGCTGAACACGACTCAATGTGACTAACATAGCGATAAAAAAAATTGGTTTAAACTAATTTTTGCAGCTTTAATCTAAATAAAATATCTGTTACAATCATTTGCTCTATAAAGTAAAATGAAGAGCTGCTCGGTATCTTAAATTATACAACAAATTTAAACATTTTTGCCAATATT
>NW_022146533.1:0-171093 GCF_002938485.1 Sitophilus oryzae
TTTTTTGAAAAATTTCATTTTTTTCTGAAAATTTACACTTTTTCTGTAAATTTGCATTTTTTTCTGAAAAATTGCAACTTTTTATGAAAAATTACACTTTTCTTGAAAATTTACACTTTTTTTGAAAAATTTCACTTTTTTCTGAAAATTTACACTTTTTCTGTAAATTTACATTTTTTTCTGAAAAATTGCAACTTTTTATGAAAAATTACACTTTTCTTGAAAATTTATACTTTTTTTGAAAAATTTCACTTTTTCTGAAAATTTACACTTTTTCTGTAAATTTACATTTTTTTCTGAAAAATTGCAACTTTTTATGAAAAATTACACTTTTCTTGAAAATTTATACTTTTTTTTGAAAAATTTCATTTTTTTCTGAAAATTTACACTTTTTCTGTAAATTTGCATTTTTTTCTGAAAAATTGCAACTTTTTATGAAAAATTACACTTTTCTTGAAAATTTACACTTTTTTTGAAAAATTTCATTTTTTTCTGAAAATTTACACTTTTTCTGAAAAGTTTTTTACAGAAAAAGTGAAATTTTTCAGAAAAAGTGTAAATTTACAGAAAAAATGTAAATTTTCAGAACATGTGTAAACTTTCAGGAAATGTGTATTTTTTCATAAAAAGTGCAATTTTTCAGAAATAGTGTAAATTTACAGAAACAGTGTAAATTTTCAGAAAAAGTGTAATTTTTCAAGAAATTTGTAAATTTTCAGAAAAATGTAGTTTTTCAGAGAATTTATAAATTTTCAGAGAAAGTGTAATTTTTCAAGAAAATTGTAAATTTTCAGAATGTGTAATTTGTCAGAAAAAATGTAAGTTTTCTCAAAATTGTAACTAATTAATTAATAGTAATTTAATTACTTAATTTTTATTAGTTTGTAAATTTTGAGTAAACTGCTAACCATATAACCGGAAATCACTGCAAACCCTCAGTTTACTTCAGGATCTCATATAAAGATTTTGCTTGAGCCTTTAAAAGTTCAGAAATCACTGGAAGATTATGTGATACAAAACAATTCGTACAGTTTTTTTCTCTTCTGGGATTTTCACCCGATTTCAAAGTTTTTCTTTAAATACTTTTTATATTACCAGCATAACTCATCGTTAAACTTAGGATAATCACTTTATTGTTTTTTTACACGCGGTAAACTTAGCGATCACTTTTTTGCGAGGAAATTAACATTCATTCAATTTTCTAAACTTTTTATAATATTTTTTTTTAATTCTTTTCTTATCGAACAACGTCAACACTTTTTATTTCATTTTTTCCTTTGGTACTGATGGGCTTTTTTCAAACACTGTATGTATAACAACTACTTCCGCCCAATCTTTACTAATTTGGGTTGTATTTACATTCCCAATAACGAAAAAAAAAAAAAACAAATATTAAGTGGATTAGAAACGGCGTTTATACAAAAAGTATATTTCTAGGCTCTGGTTCTATGTAGGTATGTATGTTCACTAAACTTTAAATTTGGGTCAGGCGTTAGTGCTTCGGAGCTTCTATAATACTTAAATAATTTAAAAATTTTGTTAGATATCCGACGCAGTAGGCCCCTGTATGCAAATAACAAATGTTTGATAAGTAAACGAGTCGACTGGGCGTTTTGCAAGTCCTGGAGCATCAGCTTCTTCGTAGAATTATATTTAAGCGATTCCAAATTGCGGAAATTACATCTACAGGTCTAAAACAAGATTTAAAAAACACCTTTTCAAACAACTGTTATTTAAAATATTAATTTTCCAATTTTTCATGTACTACAAACGCAATTAGAGCTAATACTCTTTATTGGTCTCGGCTTTCCATAAAATGAAAAATATACGGAATTCTATATAGATATTCTATATAATATAATATTATATATTCGTTGATAAATATTTCGGAAAACAAAAAATATTTTTTTTGTAGATTTTCCCAAAAAAACTCGAGATCTGTTAGAGATATCGAAAAACGGTTTACTGCAATCAATTACAAAAAATGTACTACATTTTGTATGTGATCTGTGGTACTACATAAAAAGAACATTCACTAACGATCTGAAACATCTCGATTTTTAACAAAATTTCCATGGATTTGCATGAATTTTTTTCGATAAGTTTAATGAACGTAAAAAGTGGTAGCTTTGCATAGATATAAGAGAGATAAATTATTGTGTCTAACGACCTTTTTTCATTCAAAAATACGTTGTGGTTTATATCTTGTTTATATCCAAGGAATATTGGCACGTTGTATTGGATTATTATACAATAGCATAAAATAGAGAAACAAATTAGCTCTAGGGTTAAAAATTTACTAGGAATAAAACAAAATCATACTCATTTGTAATATTTAATTTATTAAAGTGTCTGCAAATACTTTTCCTATAGTTATAAAAAATAGTTTCCGTTATTTTATAGTAATTGCTCACTATTTTTGTTTGTACGCAAATACAAAAATTATAATTTGTTATGATGCAGTTCAAGAGAGGTCCATCTGGTCAAATTAGGTCAGAACTAAAGTGTCCAGAACGTGGCAGGGTTATATCGTCCAGAATCAGAATGTGCAGGAACAGAAAATAACTCAAAACATTTATTTCTGTTGCTGTATATCTGTTTAGATCATAACATTACACACTTTGTAACAAAATTGTTGTTTATGATTAGAATATTTACATTAATCTTCAGGTAAAATATAGGTTAATCATAGGTAAAACAAAAGAATATTCTCTTCATATATATAAAAGAAACGTGAGCAAATTTAAAACAATGTGAGCAAATTATAAACAAATAGTTATAATGGTAATATGGTTTTTATCACATACAACGTGTTTCAAAAAAATTTAACGTAAAAATCACGACTAATTTTTCATATCAACTTAAGTCCGAGTATGCTTTGTTTCGTAGCTACAGGGGGTTAGTCTTCAGTTTTTTTTTGATTTTTTATAATTTCCTTCCAAGTGCTTTTAGCAATTCGAATGAAATTTGGAGGGTAAAAGTTATTATAAGTGGGACATATTTTAATGCTAAAAAAGTGTCGACATATTCACCATGGACGTGCACATGTGTTATCACTGGAATATTTTTCAAAAATTAACGTGTACGCCACTGACTTTGATATTTTCTGTTAGCAAAATTGTGTAAATCGTTTAATGCCGATTCAAAGTTGTCTCTGTACATTCTGTCGATTTCGGTCTCCTTGATGAGATAAACGCAATTTTATTAATTTGCCTTAATCCAAGTTTAATAACAACCTTTAAAATTTAAGATCATTAACTAGCCAACGTGTTAAATAAGTACCCATCGATTCCTCATCAAAAATATAAAAAGATAGCACTGAACATCAGTGTTATAAATTAGCTTAAGTAAATAATTTATTAATTTAATTTTTATTTTAAGTGTATTAATTGTCATTAATAAAATTGCGTTTATCTCATCAAGAAGATCGAAATCGTCAAAATATCTAAATACAACTTTTAATAGGCATTAAAATGTCCATACAATTTTGCTAATAAGAGAAAAGTCAGTAGCGCACGCATTTTATAGAAAATATTGCAGCGATAACCCATAAGCACTTCCTGGTAAATCTATCGGTACTTTTATAGTATTAAATTATGTAGCACATAAAAATTTTTTGCTTGTTCTAAAATGGTTAATCCCGTTTATACTTTTCCAACCTTCCATACCGTTTTTTTTTAAATAAATCTGATTTTTATGTGAGGAATCTCCCCACGAGAGATGGCACATATTTTTTGAAACACCCTGTATAGTGAACATTATGAACATTATAAGGTCACCATTGTAACATTTACATCTTTTCAACTAGAATTTTAAAATAGTGATAATCTTCATTTGTATATGGTTTCAACAGATTGTAAGGAATAAGAATTCCATCGCCATCTTCAGGATCAAAGTCTTCATACAAAGTACTAAAACAAGGTATATTGGACAAGCATAAACTCTTAAAATTAGAACATCCCTTGCTGAACTCTATTGAGAGAAAGTGTACGTATTTTTTGGGAAAATTGGAATCGTCTTACAAAAAGAATATTAGATGCAAAAAATATATGTTGTAATAAGAGTTTCGATTTGATTTTAGTAAATCAAAATTAATAAGTAATGTAATAATTCCATAAATCAAAATTAATTAATAATGTAATAGAAATACAAGACTAAATTAAGACTTAGTTTGTGATTTATATTAAGATCTTTCTTATAATATTTGTTATGTCTTCATCTTAATACTATATTATGCTTGGTCTGGAAAATAAATGTTAAAATATCTTAATTTTGCATATCCTATTCATCCTTCCATTAGGAAAAATATGGTTTATAAATCATATATGCTAAGAAAATCAGATAAATTAGGTGTAAGAATGGAGAAATCTTAATGTAGCAGAAAAATTAATGCAATATATGTATAAGCAGAATTAAACAAGGTAACTGTTAATGTTGCTGAAGCTGATTCTACAATTTTAATTACGGAGGCGAAAAGGCCTTTTAAGGCCTCCGTAGTTTTGATGGAATGTTAAAAAAAAATCTATTATGAACATGAGATGAGCTACAGCATTTAAAAATTAAAAAAAAGAAAAAACTTGGACACATCCCTTTTAATTTCCCGAATTTTTAATAAAGCACTTTTTAAACGTAGCATAATAATCTAGATAGGAATCTAGAGTTTTATTTCTATATAATTTTATTGACTATGAAAATACATAATAAGCGTTCACATGTTGTGCGAAATATTAAAATAATATACCGCGTACTATGATTGAAAAAAAAAAATAGCGTAAGCAATGACTATAAAATGAAGATCGCTGTCATTTTATGGAAATGTCCTAAATCGTCATTTCCCAGCCAACTGGACGCCGTTTTTTCGATCATACGGTATATATTGACAAAAAAACACTGAAAAGCACATATTTGTTTTCTACTGAAAATAATTCCAAAATAACTCGCAATCTGGCAACATCGAAGATGTGCGCATGCGTAGTGTCTGTGACTATATGCAGCAAAAACTCGTTTCAAGGTCAGCCACCGGATCCACACCATTACCCAATCCCCAAATAATTTTACATATAAAATGACAGCGATGTTCATGTTCATTTTATAGCCATCGCTGACGCCGTTTTTTTTTTCGATCATACGGTATATCTCTTGTCTCTGGTCTATGGTCTATGGAATTTATAATCTAACCTTAGATTCTAGGCGCTTTTTGCTTTTTTCAGCTTTTTTGTATGTTTTTTTTTCATAAATTACATACATTACATGTCTGATGTCTATGTCACAGTCCACAGTCACAGTCTATGTTTCATGTGAAAATGAGCGATTTAGAAAGAAAAAAAGCAATTTCTAATAAATCTAGACCTGTTGCTCGCGTATGCTATTGGAATTATACAATATTTTAAATTTTATTTTGTAACCTTTTAGGCCAGTTTATCTGGTAGTAAAAGTTTTTCAAACATGCTTACTAGTACACCATCAAAAGAGAAGAAAGATTCAAGTTCGGAAGAGATAAAACAGCCTACAATATTATCGAAGAACAGAGAAACAGTAAGCGATGAAAGTACACTTAATTTCAGAGGAATACCAAAAGAAAATGATGCCAGTTTGGGTGTTGCTTCGAGAGAAAACCCAGGTATAAATGCTATATAACCCATAGACTTTTCTTCTGTAATTTCTTCATTGAAGTAACATAATTCCTAGGAACACCCTTTTTGAAATACATGAAACAATCAATAAAGCTCATAGACGATGGAATAATTAATACTGAACATTTACAAGATTATCTTCAGGAAAACAATAATTTTCTTGTTATCGGAGTTATTGGTGGACAAGGTGTGGGTAAATCAACCCTTTTAAATATGTTAACAGAAACAGAGGTAAGACTGTTTAAACAGTTATTAGAACTACACTTAATTATATTTGTTTTTAAGTTAACAGAAAAATACAAACAAAAGCTATTCAAATTGCAATCGGAAGCATTACTGAAGTCTGAAAATGATGTAACAATCCCAGTACAGTATTTAGAAGATACTTATTTAAATGATGACTTAATATTCAAAGCTGAAACTATTGGAAACGTTGTAAATTGTACAAATGCCACCGAAGGAATTGATATTTACGTATCAGCCGACAGAGTAATTTTTTTGGATTGCCAACCTATTCTGTCGGTGGGAACTTTAGTGAATCTTTTAGAGAACAACAATAAAAGAAAAAATCTGGGCAGTGACTTTATTCCCCCCGAAAACTGTGGGGAAATACGGGGATTACAATATGCATCGTTTTTAATGGCTGTTTGTCATATTTTGATGGTTGTACAAGAGTGGTTCTTTGATAGTAATGTTATAAGGTAACACGTCTTGAATAACATCATGTTTATACAGAATTACTGACACTATGTGATGAGTATTGAGGCTTAATGTTGTTCTTCAATATTCAACATTTAAAAAAAAATCTATTTAGCTGGAAAACTTTGCATCAAATAGAGTGAATAACCCTGTACATATTAATCAAATTAAATGCAGATTTATACACACAGCTGAAAGGCTGAAACCCACAATTTCCAACAGTACTGAGGATGAATTCAGTGAACACTTTCCCCATTTAGTTATGGTGCATAATAGAGCACAAATGTCTGATTTTACACCCAAACAAGTTAGGGCAGTGCAAAAAGTATTATAAATAGTACGTAATCACGTAATTATAATTAAATTTTTTTTTTTAGACTTATGAAATGTTATTTAATAGTTCAAAGTTACAATTCCATTCGGACTTAGGATTAGCAACGGGTGGAATAATGAACACTCTAGATCTGGATAACTGTGGAAATAGAGTTAATTTATTCATAATACCAGACTATAATGAGAGTGGTGGTTAGTTTCATGGTAAAAAAAAATATATATATTATTTGGCACGTTTTAGATGGTATTTACTCTGGCCATCCACCACTGGAATATCTCGTTAAAAAACTAAGAGCCAATTTATTTGGAGCTACAAAAAAAATCTTAACTCGTGAGCAACTGACTGAGAAGACATGGTTGTTCCATTGTAAGAAGGCGTGGGATATGATTAAGACAAACCCCGATTTTGTTCAGTACTCAAAATTAATGCCTTAAAAAAATAATCTAGAAGTTATGTACATTACAGCAATTACAACAATAAACAGTTATTATCAGCCAAACTGTTCTCTAATTTCTGTTACAGAACTGCAAGCTCACAAAAAAATTAAGTCTTTTTTTGTTAAATCATTTGATTTTAAATAATTTTTCGAAAACTGTTAAGACTTAAAATGTAAGTCTTTTTCAAAATGACTTGTGATTTAAATGTTTATTCCAAAATAGAAAATGATTAGGTCTTTTCAGAAAAGACTCATTAAACAGATTTAAGTCTTTATAAAAGGGCTCTAGTAGATGCACTATTAGCCAAATTCAAAAAGTATAACAAAAGAAAATATAAGGGAATCATGAAAGGAAGCTAAACAATTTAAAAAGAAAAAGTAAAATAAGCTTTTGAATAAAGAAATATTTTTATTTATAGGTAAGTATTGTCATTTTATTCCACATTTTTATCATTTAAAAACCACCAGTAACTTCAATGGAAGCTCCATTGATGTACGAACTCTTATCTGACGCAAGGAATGAAATCACTTCTGCAACCTCTAAAAATTTTGTTTGGAACTGAAAGTTGTTTATTAACTAAAAATCTTATTTGTTTACCTTCCGGATAACCGAGCCGAGCTAAAGGAATCCTTTCAACAAATTTAGCTTTAACTTTCTCAGGCACTGCGTTAAACATTGGCGTCTGTATAACGCCTGGCAAAACAGTGTTAACTCTAATATTAACTTTTCCAAATTCCCTGGCAGCCACTTTAGTTAGCAACTCTACACCGGCTTTGCTAGCACAGTAATTTCCTTGGCCAATATTGCCAAACTTTGCTACAACACTGCCAATATTTATTATCGATGCCTTTTCAACTTTCCCTTCCACGATAGCATTGGCAAACGTTTGAATCACCAAAAAAGTACCCTATAAATACATTGTTATTACGATATTAAAAATATGGTTTGGTTACCTTCAAATTGACGTCTAAAACCTCATCAAAGTCGGCCTCTGATAATTTACTGATAAAATTGTCCCTGGTTATGCCCGCTGCATTTACCACAATTGAAGGTGCCCTAGAATAAGTGTTTAGAGACTCCTTTAAGGCCGCTTGAACCTGGGAGGCATTTTCAACAGATATCTCTATAGATAAATGACTCTCCGACAATAATTTTGGTAAAGATTCCACAGTCTCTCTGGCGCTACCGATGTTTTTATCGGCAGCTATTACCAATGCGCCTTCTCTGGCTAAGCACTGGCACGTAGCCCTACCAATTCCTGATCCGGCCCCTAAAAGCTAGATTACTATAGATGTTGCTTCTTTAGAAAATTCGCTACTTTACCTGTTACGAATGCTAATCGTCCTGTTAACGACATGTTTTAATCTTGATTCATTTTCATTTTATAAAACTGTTCTAAAGAGATAATGAAAGAAGCAAAGGTCATCATAAAATTGGAATTAAATATTTATTTAACATCCCAGTCCCAGTCTACTATTATTACCATTAGACTTTTTATATTATAGGCAAATAGCTTTCCATTATAATGAATTATCTATTTTAACTGTATAGTTCATTTTGTTTCAATTTTTATCAATTAAAAAAACATAAAAACAAAATTATACAGGAACCAGGAACACCAGTGGAGTGAAATAAAAAATATTTTTTTGTGTATGTTTGGTTGCATCTGGCTTGCAGCCCTTGCAGCTCGCATAATTATAAAAACTGCAAATTCAAACCTTTGAATTTTGAATAAAAAGCTTCAGATAAAATATTTCTAATTTTATGAATTAACTACTACCCCATCAAAAACATAGAATGTAAAAAATGCCAAGTCTCGCAAACAATTCTTTCACTATAAAAAGTTGTGAGATCTCATGTAAAACCAAGTCAGTTTATTTTATTTAGTTTCTCTTTAAGCACCTATTCAACAATTTTATTACAAATTGTGAAATTGTTAATAGGTATCAATATTAAACATCTTTATCACAATAATTAAAAAAAATAATCTACTATTTCGATTACTAAGTAAATCTAAACAGTGCCCTTAAAGCGTAGTTTACACGTGCAAATAAATTATCGCAAGTATATGTCTGAGAGAGAGAGCACTTCTACCAAACTTGCATAATGTAAACAGTATCCGAAAGCACTCTCCCAGCAAGTCACAAAACTGGCGGGGAAGTGGTTGCGGCGAAAGACGCTTGCAAATGTACACAGGTTGGTAGAGTGCTCTGGCAAGTTAAAATTTATTTCCGTCTTGTTGAAAGTTTTTGGTGCAAGTGATTTTCGGAGGCATGTTACATAACGATATTAAAATCAAATTCTGTAAACTTTGTTAAAATGGAGGGGTCAAGTTTCGTTTAGCCGAAATCTGTTAAAAAAAAAAAACAATTTTTTTGTCATTTAGGTACCTCAGGCAGTATATTACTGAAAAAATTTTGCCGCGGAAACGCGTCACCATTTTTTGAATGCGGTTTAAAAGTAACGAAATGACATACATGAAAAATTAATGTTATTTCATATTTTAGACGTCTTTGTAAATACTAATACGAAAATGAAATTCCGCGGAAATGCGCTGTTGCCATTTTTTTGAATATGGTTCACAAGTAACGAAATGAGATATATAAAAAACTAATATTATTTTATATTGTAGACTTATTTTTAAGCACCGATACAAAAATGAAAATCCGCGGAAATGCCTTGTTTCACCACTATGCAGTGATCTTCTTCCCGACCTTTGACACAGATCAATGAATATTATCTATTCTTATCAACTTAATATCGCTATGGTCAACAAATGCGAAAATTTAAAAACAATTGTCAATAAAGCATAAAAACGACAACTAAACCAAACCAACTAAAACCAAACCGAAAGTATGCAAAATAGTTGAGAATACTATGGAAAACTTAATATTGAAGATTTTCCATTACACCGCCCTTATGATAGATTTCCGCGGAAATAGTTATATAGAAAAGTTATAGCAAATTATTAATCAAACAAAAATATGTAGTTTTTATCTTCCTATCACATTTCGGCACTTCTAAACCCGAAAAAATCAATGAAAATTATTGTGATAAAAATATATTTTCGAATAAAAATTAGATCACATTGTTATATCAAATGTTTTTACGTCATTCTATAATGAAAAAAACTATTAAAAACACCGTAAAGTTTTAAATTTTAGTTAATAATAGAAAAATTAAAAATTCGAGTTTACTCAAAAGCAAAGAATTTCCGCGGCAAAAATCAAATTATGTAGTGCTAGTTTTCTTGTATAGAATCATCCTATAAACCGATATTCTATATAACTGATTTCGGCTAAACGAAACTTGAGCCAAATGGAGAAACGTTATTTGGTCGAAAGAAGATACCATCACTTTGATTAATATATTTGAAGAATTTTCGTAATTGTGGCATATCCAATTTTGATATTTTATTGATTATATCCAATTTCGAAATTAGTTGTAGTAAAAAGTTAAGATCGACTTCTGACATTCGCAGAAAATTGTTTAAATGCTTTGGGTCTCCATTTCTTAATTCTTTTAATAACATCGCGTAAGCTCCAAGACTATAGGCCTTCTGGCAATCCATTCTTTAACCCATATTCTTTTTCTAGATTTTCTTGACTGTTTGAGTAAAATTTCAACAAGAAGAGCTGCAGCTCTCTTTTTACGACGCGACATTTTTCTACTAAGCAATATACTTGTGCAATATACACCATACCGTGGATACGTGCATGCAATTTCTTGCTCAAAGCATATGCCGAGAAAGTACTTTGTTTAAATGTAAACTAAAAATGTTACTCTAGCAAGTTCTATCTCAATTTTCTATCCCGTGTAAACTACGCTTTAGAATAACGTTTTTTAATTAGCAGAGCATATCGTGTTACTATACTGATCGAGTCAATGTTACTGTTACTATACTCACTATACTGAGTCAATGTCGAAATTAAAAAAATTTGACAAGCTATAATTTATAAACTATGTGCTATAATTACTAGACATTTTAGTAATCTAGCCAGCTATAGCTATAAATAATATTCTTGCTACCCACAACGAAATTACTGGGTGGTGAAAATTGCCGCTAATAACTTCGAGAAAAAGATGGTACGGCTGTGTTCGACTTGGGAGATTTATTTAATTAGGGATTTCAAATATATGTGGCAAATAAGTACATAAAAAATGTCTGTGCCGGATTCATCTCTTCAAAAAAGTCCAATGGATATTTCGCCACTTGTATTGCAAGAAAAACCACAAAATAAAACATGTAGTTATTTTGGCTAATACACAAAATAAACATAGCAAATATTTTTGAAGAATAAAATTTCCCATAGAATAAATCTTGAACGACACTTTTTATATGACTCATTAAAATGAAGCAATTTGTTCGTTTTGGATAGTTTATTGGGCTTAGAATATCTATGGCTTTAGGCATTAAAAGAAATAATTCAAATTTGAATTGAAACAAAATTTATTTATTGGCATTGCATGATCTTTTAAGGAACCTTTCGTTAATAATCTTTAACAAAGACTTTATTAATTCGATTAAATCAGTTTTCTTTTGCTTGACATCTGTATTAGTCTCCTTTATATCATAAACTTTTTGCCAGGAATTGTGCAGATCGTCCTTTAAAGAAGGATAATGAACGAATAGATCTGAATCTGAGATTGCATTAATTTTATTCTCTATATCTTCAACATGGTCAATAAGCAAAATTAGACTTGGAGGGTACTTTATTTTATCTTCGGGCACTTTCACTGGTATCGGTAATGTACCGATAACGGAAGTTCCATTCACTTGAGGTAAGTTAAAGTTATTAATAACTTTAGGATCGTCGGAAGCTGTTCCTGAATCGCTGAATTCAAAATCGACTACTTCGGTAAAGTCGAAAGTCCTTGACGAAATGGACTTTAATCGTTGGTGTGAAGAAGTATGACTACCCATACTGATCTAAAAATTAAGTCACTTGATAAATCGTATAAAATAAACATTGCATTTATACAATAACGTTGCTGTAAAAAGTGGATGGATTTGACAAATTTCTACATATCAGCCATCCGGCACTATATTTTGGATAAATTGTGTGCAATTATTGCAAATTTGATGCAACAATTGTCTAGTACTTCTTCCTACTAATTCCACTTTTGAGATTTTATGTGCCCTATTTGCGTATCCACTTCAAACTGGGTACCACTGAAAATTAGAATTTCTTGACTCAAAAATCTTCTGTCAGCACGAGGTAAATATTTTTAATTATTGATAATCCCTTGCTATACACTATGTCCCCGTATTGTTTACAAGAGGAAAAACTTTTGTTATTATTGACATTTTGGGAAAAATGGTATTCTTCATAACAATTTTTGCTTGTTCTATAATGTTTAATCCCGTTTATGCTTTACCAAATTTTCATACCATTTTAGAGAAAATTCGAAAAAACATGAAAATATATTGTTGAATTGTTTCAAAGTCCTAAAAATCATAACGCGTTTCTATATATATTATAGTAATATAATTTCGTTTTCATTCTTTGATAGATTGTTGTGAATAGAATTTTAATTAACATCATATTTTTTGTTGTTTTCAAATATTAAAGAAGCACAAAATTTATTTAGTTTACTGCTACGAAAAGGGTGATACTAGTTATCGGAAAATGTGATACTTCAGCAACAGCAGAAAATATGACGTTAATAAAAATTACTAATATCCATCCAAAGACATCTATCAAAGAATGAAATCGAAATTATATAACCATAGAAACGCCTTTATATTTTTATGACTTAGCTTTGAATAAGAAGACTAAGGAAGGAGCATAATGCTATCCATGTATTTATGCATGGTGGGCGGAAAAGCCACCATAAAAGCTCTCTAGGGTGGGGATCCTTGACAGTTCTGTTTGACGATTCATTTGACACATTTGAATTTGATTTGAAATTTTGTGGATTTGTCAGTCTTTACGGAGCTTATTTTATGTTATTTATTATTTATTCTACTACTGATAGTTGTATAAAGGTAGTAAATCTAGATGGAAATTGTGGCAGAACTTAAATTAACAGTGACACTATCGCGATTTATCGAAAAAGACTGTAAAATAGTTGGTTGTGTAGCGTGCGGTAGATCTCGGCAAAAATTGAGTGAAATAATGGAACAACTTTTCGCTAGTAAGTGACTATATATTATACATACGTGTAGTAAACCGATCATTTATGAAATTCACTTAAATTAACTAAATTATATATTTTTCTTGCATTTATTTATTACTTGTCAAAGATTAGATGTCAAAGAATTTAGATACGTTAATTTGACTTACCTGCTTCAGTAGCGTATCGGATGTTTGTGTTAATAAATACTTATTATAACTTATCTATTTTTATTAGAATTATATATTTTTATAACAATTTTAATAACTACCAACATTTATTCACAACGTAAAATAAAACAAAAAATTATTGAGTCTACCCCACGTCTACCCTACATCATAGTTTTATATTTTTTAAATAAAATTAGAACGACACTGATAAACCGGAATTTAAGTCGGCCATATTTGAGGCCCATCGCAGTGTACCTAAGATTTTTGATATGCTCCTTCCTTAGTCTTCTTATTCAAAGGGACTTAGAAAAATTCAACAATATTTTCATGTTTTTTCTATTTTTCTCTAAAACGGTATGGAATTTGAAATTTGGATAAGTATAAACGGGATTAACCATTTTAGAACAAGCAAAAAATTTTATGAACATTCAAAAAATTTTATGAACAAGCAAAAAATTTTATGAACATTCAAAATTCAAAATTCATTTTTCTCAAAATGCAAATAATAAAAAAGTTTTTCCTTTTGTAAAGACAATCCGGGTACATACTGTATAATGTTTAAAACAGATGGCATTTCAAGGTGTTTCTTTTTAATATATCTTACACTTTGGAACTTATTCCGATTTAGCTGAAAGTAGCTATCAATTTCTTTTTCAAATATTTAACTGAAAAAAAACATTTTATAAAAGAAAATTAAGTATAATAAATTTACAAAAAATAAAAACAATGCTGATTTCTCTCTAAAATATATAGGTATATAATATATTGATTGATTGATTGGATATTATATTGTACGATTGTCTAAACTACATACCCAGCGTCGCACTTTATGTATTATACATTTTTATTCTTACCAATTATTTCATTAAGTTATAATTCTTTTAATTTTTTTCTGGAGTAGTTTTTTTAGATACAAAAACGTTTAAAATATATTTTATCTTCACTCTATTGTTATATCTTTTATCTACGCCAATTTCACAGCTAATATCGACTATCTAATCTATGTGTACGTTGTGATAGTATAATTTGATGTTAGATTATTGTCAACTAATTTTCTACGGATATTAAAAATATTTATGATTAATGTATAAAAGAATCTGATTACTTCCGAAAAAAATACAGAAAAAAACGAATTTCCCAATTTGTTTTTTTTTAACTTTCTGACTCTATTTGAAAATATCTGACTATACAATTTTCATCTTCCTATTATTACTTCTGCTCTACAAGTTAATGTTATTAGATTTGCGTCTGACATTTTGTTTCTTAGAGAATCCATCATTAACATAATCTTTTTAAATTCGGAGCGGAAATTTTCATTTCCATATTTAAAAGCTTATGAAATGGCAAGCGGATGAGGTATATTAAGTAAACGGATTTTTGAATTTCAAAACATGATATTAGATTTAGACGTAACTTTTCATGTCTTTGTATCTCTTCTGGTTAAGGTATAGGTAGGAAATAAAAACAAGTTATACACAGGTATGATTATTATTCTCACATTTTCGATACAGGCCTTAAGTTCGAGAATATAAAAACAACTTTCTAAAACTGTATACAGTATGTTCCCGGATTTCTTTACAGAGGAAAAACTTTTTTATTATTGATATTTTGGAAAAATGCTTTCAACAAATTTTTCATAAAAATTTTTGCTTGTTCCAAATTTCCATACCGTTTTAGAGAAAATGAAGCAAATAGTGTTGAATTTTTCCTGTTGATAGTCCAAAAAATCAAAAGGCGTTTCTATATGGTAATATCAATATATTTCATTCTTTGATTGATGGCTATTAATAACTTTGATTAACTTCATATTCTCTGCTGATAATGTATCAGATTTTCCGGTAACTATCATCATCACCCTTCCGTAGTATTGAAGTAAATAATTTTTGTGCTTTAACATTAAAAAAAACTTTCTTATTAATTTAAAACAACAAAAAAATATGAGGTTAATTAAAATTATATGAATATCAATCTATTAAAGAATGAAAATGAAGTTAAATTATCATAGAAACGCGTTTTGATTTTAGGACTAAATACAAAAATATTTTCATGTTTTTCTTAATTTTCTCTAAAACCGTATGGAAATTTGGAAAAGTATAAACGGGATTAATCCTTTTTGAACAAGCAAAAATTTTTATGAAGAATGCATTTTTCTCTAATGACAATAATAAATTTTTTTCCTCTTGTAAAGACAATCCGGGGACATACTGTATACATTTATATTATTATTATACAAAAAAAAAACAGAAGTACTTGCAATTCTATTACTCTTATTTCTAGATTTTGTGCAACATTTAAAAACGTTTCCAGCAAAAACACTTGAAAATGAAATATACAAGTCAGCAATAGGCCTAGTTAATTCTACCATCTGGTTTATCCTCTGGTTTACAAAATAACCTGTAGTGAGCATTTTTGTATGGGACACCGTGTAGATGCTTTCAATATTTATAAAAACTCCAATGTATCTATTTAAAATGCTTTTTATTACAAACAACATACATATATGTAATTCCAATTCAATCTTTAAAATAAAAGGAATAAATAAAACAGATGTCTTTTTTTCCATATAAACATTAAAACATTTTAAATACATCACAAAATTATAAAAACATTTAAAAAAATTGTCTTAAATGCACAGGGTGTTCCTTAATGATATACGGTGATTTTTGGATGTATTCTAAGAAAAAAATTACAATATATTAGCATTACCTGGAATATTAAAGTCTCTCCCTATGTCTTTTTGGGTCGAAAGTAGGAAAATTACAAATTTGAATATCTTTTTTAGCAACGGGCTATGCAAAGACTACATGGAAACTGTGAGTGTCACTTTCCAAGTCATCATGACGCCGTCTTTTCTAATTCGTACGATACTTATTTCGTCGCTAAAATCTGTATAACACACACTCGGTGCTGATTTTAAAAGGAGCGTTAATACTATCTTTTACAAACAACCTAAAAATATATCCGTATATTCATACTTTTTTAGAATCACCCCCTCAAACACTAGCACGTCATTAGGGAACACCCCGTACACAAATAGAAAAACATCATTAACATCTAAATTTGTTTCGTTACCAACTTTTAGATTCAACCATCGACTTCAATAACAAATTACTAATTAACAAATAAATACAATTTTTCGTTCAAGCTTAATATATTCCTAATATAGTTTTAAACCTAAATCTTAATTTTTTTCTTCCTTCGCGTTTAGTGCGTTTAAAAATTCCGGATTTTACCGGAAAAATAAAAACCTAGTTGTTATATTGCTCCGGTAGAACGTAGGAAATGTCGTCCCAGGGGTGCCTGTACAGGCCCTGTTTCAGTCTCTTCTGATCCATAAAATGGCCGATAAACCCGATGGTTCTGCCCAGTACGAACAGGGAATTGATGGCGCCGATATTGATGTATTCCTGGGCCTCCTCGCTGGTGAAACTGCCACAATTCCGAAGCATATCCACGAAGGAGCACGCTATGCAACCATCGACGTTTAAAATTAAGTTGGGTTTTTTGCTGGTGGTAATTTTCTCCACCTCCAGCGCGTAGAGAAGCAACGGCGTGGCTGGGAAATTTGCCAGCACGTATTCCTTGATAATTTTCACTCTCTGATCGGGATTGTTGATGGACTTTACCCTGGAAAATGTAAAAAAATACGTTAAATAAAAATCACTTTCTTTTAAATTTTATACTAACCTGTGTCCAATGCCCATAATTAGTTCACCCTTGTTTCTCATGTGATTTACAAACTCTGCAGGATGCATACCTTAAAATACACAAAAATAAAAAAATATTTTTTCGTGTAAAGTGTAATTTAAAACAGTATTTTTATTATTACTTATATTTGATACTTGAAAAAATTATTCAAAAAATTATACCATTTTTTAATATTATTGTGCATAGTTTTTACAGAGAGAAACTTGCGCTAAAAAATTTACTAACTAATTTTACAAAGCAATTCCAGGGTATCAATTTTACAGAGCAATTTACACTGAGAAACCCGTAAAACTCTCGAAAATTACACCCTGTACATTTCAAGCAAGAGTCTATCCAGGACATGTGATTGCCTAAGATGTTTGCACCATATTTAGTGAATTTTTGATATGAGAATGTAATCAAAGGGATGTGATTACCTAAAAAATTTGTACGATTTTAGTACATTTTTAATTATGCGAAAAATGAAAGGAATCAACTGAAATGGACTGTAATAAAGTATTTATTGGTCTACCTGTATCGTAAGCGTCGCTGAATTGTTTGGCGGCGCTGTCTAGGGCTCCGCCAAATCTGTCGCCGATCGTGAGCAAACCGGAAACCAAACTCGACACCAGGTCCTTCCCCGCTCTTGCGCAGACGATGGTGTTATGGGCACCGGAAACGGCCGGTCCGTGGTCGGCTGTCACCTGCCAAAAAAACACGATTTTTTTCGAAATAATTCGGATAAAATCGAATAAAAAAATATGAACGTACCATAAGACACATTTCGAAGAATTTACACACGTACGGGGGCAAACATCTCTGGAACCACAGGAGCGATATTACGCCTCCGATTCCCACGTTTTTCTGCAAAACCTCCGAAATTGGCATACCTAAACAATAATTATTTTGATGAGCAAACGGGGAGCTGTAGAGACCGTGTGACAAAAAAAAAACGGCGTCAAAGATAATTTGCACTTGCTTTGTAATTGTTACCATAAAATTTGTCAAACACCGTTTTTTTTCGATCGTATATTTACCTAAAGAAAAAGACTATAAAAATAAAGAGGCATAGAAATTGTTTGAAAAATGAATTAAAAATTAAAAAAAAATGTTGTGCTAACCTGCGTAGATCAATTCTTGTCCTCTTTCGTCGCAAATCGACGTCATAAAACTGGCCGGTTTTCTAATCAGACCCAATTCCCTGGCCCAATTGTAGTCCATGGGTACGGTGGGCGGGGGTACTTCAGGTGCCGGTACTATCACTCCCTGTTTAACCAGACCCTCGTAAACCGATCGAATCACTTCGCCTAAACACAAATTTTTACCAAATTTACACAGTAAATATATATTTATCCAACCTAAATCCCTGTCTACACGTAACGTTTTACCTTTCAGTCTTAGCTGTCCAGTCAAGACGTACCAAATAAAACGTTGTGTTTAGAGGACAAATCGGTTTTTTCTCATTTAGTTTTACGACACAACTGTCGTTTAACTTTAACCCAAACCCCTGTCTACACATAACGTACACCTGTCATTCTTATACTGTATAAACTATTTCAATCGAAGATAAAACCTTCTTCCAATATGCGTTTGCACTGGAAAAACGTTATATCGTTTATGATACTTCTTTGTTTAAAGAAAGTACATTAAGATAAAAAAAACGGCGTCAGAGATGGCTAGGAACTTTTATATGGGGAATCGTCATTTCCAAGCTAACTTGACGCTGTTTTTTTTCGCTCGTACGGTACTTTACCTAAGTAATCGAAGGAATCCGGCACGTGAGCACCTGCTTCCCGAAGCGCGGCGTTTTTGGCCGTGGCAGTTTCGCTGGCGGAATTAGCACAAGAACCGGCGTGCCCGAACTGTACTTCGGAGGTGAACATGCTAGCGCAAGTACCTAGAATTAAATTGTTTTAAAATAGTACTACTAGAATAAAAAAAATCTATTATTCGTACCTATACACCAGGCCACCAAAGGTTTCGTCAGTTCACCATTTTTAAGAGCTTCGCATACGTAATATTCCTCGGTACCGCCCACCTCGCCCAGAAGAATAATCATTTTCACTTTATCGTCGGCCTAGTACCAGAAAAAATAATAGAAGATGTTTTTTTTATTATTAATATACACGATTTACCTGATATCGCCTAATATGATCCATAAACGTAGTGCCAGGATACCTAAAAGAATATATTACATATTAAATACCGTATGACCCCCTTGAAAAAAACGGCGTCATAGACGGCTGACGAACGACAATCGATGATAATTTTGGCGAGGTCAAAAACTTGTCAAGTAAAATGACGTCTAGAGCTCGACCTTGCCAAAAATACGATCGTCATTCCCAACCTTCTTTGACGCCGTTTTTTTCTGATCGTAGGATATTTTTTTACCTGTCACCCCCGATAGCAACGCCTTCATACACGCCGTCCGTCGTATGCGACACGATATTGTTCAACTCATTCGACATACCGCCCGACTTGGAAACGTAGGCAACGCTGCCAGGTCGGTACAGTTTCGAGTGCAGAATGTTATCCATCATGCCGCCGGTGTTGCCGATTTTAAAACAGCCCGGTTTTAGTCCGCCCACCGTCGCCGGGCCTATTATGACGATTCCCTTTTCGTCCGCCATTTTGATCAGTTTCCGCGTCATATTTTCGGGGATTCCCTCGGCGATTATGGCTATGGTACGGATCTGGGGGTACTCCATCGTTTCCACGGTGCTCTGGTACGCGGACCGCAACGAGGCGAACGATATTAGCACGTCGGAGTCGGGATGTTTGCTCATCGCGTCGTTCATTTTCTTGTAGACGGGAATGAGGATTTCTTTGTGGCCCCAGTAGAATTTCTAGGGGGAAACGAACGAAGTAAAATAAAAATATACTGGGTGCGTAACTAAATAGTACCTGTTTGTGGTCGCCCGTAAAGGGATAGATGATGGCGACGACGCTGGGTTCCTGCCTGCGGCAAACGAAATCGAAATCCAACATCGACTGTACAGCCCTATTCTGCATGCCCCACACTATCGATTTTGTCGTTGCCGTGAAAAGGGGGTCGTATTTTTTAACAGCCTGGTATATATACAAAAAATAAAACAATAAAAACACAAAATTTACCTTAATTTTCAAATGATTTTTTATGGTCGGTATGGATAGAAAAAAAAGGAGTCAAAAAAAGGCGAGATCAAAATTCCCCAGCCGTTTTTAACGTTTTTTCTTTCGATCATAAAGTATTATTCTATGTAATGATGATTACCTGGTATGATAGGTGGTCTTTAGTGTCCATCCGGTTCACTTCCTTAAAAATTATAGAATTTTCAAAAAAAAAATATTTTTTTTTATAAAAGATAACAATCATAATTAATCTACATCAGCACACACTATTATTTTTATTAAACTGCAGAGAATAATTTTAAGTTCATTTTAAAATTTGCTTCGAAACATTTTCGAAACGCTTGTTAGTAATAAGAATAGAAAATAAAGACCAAACCACCATAAACATAGTTGTAAACCTCCGCCCAAACGTAACGTTTTGTCGGTCGGGTAAGATGGATAATAACTAAGGGAAGGAACAAAACTGGAAGTTTTGCTTGCAGTTTTAGATTAGCACTGTGCTAAGTTGAAAAGAAAAAACACGGAATTTTACTACAAAATTACTAAAACGACGTTATTATTGGTCGGTAATGATCACTAAATATCTTTAAACGATTTTGTAGGACCCTAAAAATATATGAAATTTAAAGATGCTGTAATATAAACCTACTTATTTTTTTCATTGCAAGCAAAACCATAGCTCCGTCAGTAAAACCATCTTAATTCTACACAGTCACACACGATATTTTATTGATAAGGTTTGACTGGAACAGGCAAGACTGACAGTTAAAACGTTACGTGTAGACGGTGCTTAACAGTAAAAGAAATGAATTAAAGGAAAAGGTACAGAATTTTTTTTTAATTAGAATTTAAATACCCTAAAACAACATATTTAGTAAAGAAGACAATATACCAGCAGAAGTACTATTTCCCTTGACTACACTTTACAATATTTTATATTGTATGTATAGTCCATTCAACAAGAGAGAGGACACCTGACAATGACAGTTTAGTTAACAGTTGTCACTTTTGTCTTTATTTTAGATGTCGTAGTCTGTCAAAATCTTCCCCCACTCGTTGCACAGACTTTAGATAAAATTTACGAAACTTTATTGTACTCTCATACTCTCATAGTACAAAGTGTCCCAAAAAATCATCGAGTAATTTAAAAAACATTCTTTTTCATAACTTACGGTTCTCCTTTCAGCTGCCGATGCGGCTGCAGCTTTCAAAGCTGTTTCCCGCGCAGCCGCCACTTCCTCGGGTTTCTTCTTAATTGGTTGTTTATCTCCGGACGGTAATAGAAAGTTGGCCGTGGCAAATTCGACGTTGTTTTCTTGCGGTATGGGTCTGGTACCGAGCGCCATACCGCAGATCGCCGTCATATGCGTTTCGGGACCGAAAACGTACAAGGGAATACCTAAAAAAAAATTTCGTCGTTTTTAAAAAATGGAACACTCGGTATAGTATTTTTTTTTGTCAGATGGAGAATTAAAAATCGAACATTTTTTTGTATTAAAGTGTTTGAAAATTTTTAACGGTTCCTCAGATATTCGCGGTTTTATATTACATATGGCTCATTCAACTATAAAATACCAGAGAAAAATCATAGGTGTCTTTGATAATTTTTTTCTATTGAAAGAGCCATACGTAATATAATAAATTACCGGAACACCCGGTATATTATACCGGGTGTTCCGTTTATATAGACTCTAAAAACGTACCTAAAGTTTGCCCGACCTCGCGCATCCTCCTCAAGCCCTCCTGATAATTGGGACCCGCTCTTCTCACGAAAATTTTGATGTTGTGATCGATCATGCGGTCCTTGAATTCAACGAAAGCCGTTATAATGCCCCTAAACAATAAAAACATGCAAATAAAATAATCAGATACGAAAATCTACTTTTTTGAAATTAGAAATATTTTAATTTTTTTTTAATTGGCACCTTCGCCATTTCGTCAAAAAGAAAATGTTGATCAGTACTGGCGTAAAAAAACAGGAGGGGAAACACGAAAATAAGTAAAATTTTAAATAGACGTGCGGATAGTACCTAAATGTAGCTGCTACGTTGGTAAAATTGGCGATACCACCCCCGATAATTAGTACTTTTCCTTGAGGATGTTTCTCGTGCGTCATTAAAGATAAAATAGTCTTCGCATATTCGTAAGTTTGTTGCTCGGAAGGCGCACCAGAATATTCCCCATAATTTGCCAGCTCAGAACTGCCTCCTAGATCGCAAATAGTGTCGCTGAAAAAAAAATAAATAAAAAAAAGAGATTTTTTTGGGACACCCTGTATAGCAATTTACCTGTATATAACGGAGGCTCCCCCTCCGGCTACCATGGTCCATATGCGTCCTTTCCTGTTTAAAATTGTCAATTTTAGAGAGGCGCCAGATTTCGAATCCAAATCCGCGATATATGCTTCCTCTAAAAAAACACAAAAAAATACAATATAGAATTGTGAAAACCAGGAGAGACACATTTTTTATTTTATTCATACAGTAGTTCCCCGGATGGATCGTTATCTTTACAGGAGGAAAAACTTTTTTGTTATTAACTTTTTGAAAATGTATAATTTTTTATAAAAAGAAAATTACCTGGATAAGCATCGCGCCCAAAAGGAGGGGGATAGTCGATCTCCCCCCATTTCGGTCGGCAAATAAAGTCGGCAGTGGCGTCCAGTTTCGCAGCCAAATCCAGAATAAATATTTCCTTATCCGTCACGACCAAGGGATTTATTTCTAAATAGGTAAAATACAGATCGACGTACAGTTCATATAGGTTGTAAATAAACTTAGAAATCATCGCTTTTTTGGCCGATTTAACTTGCCCAAGTAAAACTTTTGTTATGCTATCTTCTGTCAAATTTTCTCCCACGGGGACGTCGAGTTTGACTGCTTTGCTGTCTACGTCTCCGATATCCACGCCGCCTAAAAAATATTATATCTCTCTGGTATTTTTCTAAACTACTTTTCTAGTAAAGCAAAATGCTGTCTATTTCACAAAAGAGACGACACATTAAATATAATCTAATGTGTTGGACAAAGAGACTCCATACACATATATGTATACAAATAATAATAGATTATAGACAAGGTGTTTCAAATGCGTTTTTTTTCAGTGCAATAAATCATTAAATAGTCCAAAACATGGGCGCCTATCTCATCTAATCAACTAATACTGTCAAAATAAAGTCCTAGATCCCAATTTGAAACACCGTGTACACGGGTCTTAGAAATATTCAAGACACGAGATATACCAAAAAACGATGAATTTTTGAGATAAACAGAATAGAATCGATACTCCGAATCGATTCGATCCTGACCATCCCTAGTCTTTATCTATGGCCTACTCTATGCACACATTCTCTCTCCTTCATCTGTGGTAGCTAATCAGCTGAAGCCAGTTGTGATTTAAGTGTGAGAAGTTAACCACAAAAATAAAAATGTTTCATTTCTTTTTTGTTTTACATCTTGTTTAATACCTGTAAACGTTAATAAATATTGTTCCTGTAATTATTACATGATTATTTTGTAAAATGAGTGAGGACATTAAAAACAAACCTCCAACACATATACTAGTGGACTGGAACTTCTTTCTCAACCATCAGAAAAACGTCAAAATTCCCATCTACTTCGACAAAGAAAATTGGATACTTAACAATTTATACAGAGTTCGAATCAGTCACGTATACGATCCATCGAAATTCTGGGTGGTGCCCAAAGAAAAAGAACTAGACCTCTTCCAAAGATATCTACACAATTTCTATTCAAAATACAAAGATTCTTATCGCATCCCTGAAATCAACTTCAGTCTGCAAATGTACTGTGTGGCATATACAGAGGAAACATTTTACAGAGGCAGATTGGTCAATGTTCCATTAACTAATCAGGAGAAACACCTGGCCTGGGTATTTCTCATAGATTTTGGATATATGGTCAAAGTTGAATTAAACAACATTTATTTTATGACTACCAAGATGTATACGGTACCACAATTTGCAATTAGAAGTGGATTGTCAGGTAAACGTTGGTTTTATATCTTCTTGTGCCTTGTAAAAAAAAGGCGTCAAAGACGGCTGGGGAACGACGATCGATAATAATTTTGACCAGGTCAGATCCAGACCCGTCAAAACCATTAAAAAATCATTTTAACTCAATATAAAAAAAAATGGCGCCGGGAGGCACGTATAGCCGCCCATACTAAAATATGTTAATAAACAGTTGGTAGGCAGTTCTTTTAGTTTCAAAGTAAAGGAATTTTTCCAATTTTGGTCTGCGGTTATTTCCCCTATCCGCCACCTGGGGTAGCGTCCGATGGGGGGAGTTTGGAGTTCTCCACATGGATTTTCTCAAAAACGGACTACGGAAACACGGAATATCTCAAAAACTGCGACTTTGACTAATTTTGATGTTATTACAAATATTATTCCTAATCTTAAATTGAAAACCGCGTTTCGCTAGCTACTGTAATTTTGGAGTTACGATTTTTGAAAATTTTTAAACCCGTCCCATACCACCTTACCAACCCCCCACCCCCACCAAAAACTAATGGCCAGATTCTCGGGTGCCACAGTATTTTTGTGCCAAATTTGGTTAAAATCGGTTTAGCGGTTTTTCAGTTATAGTGTTACAGACGGACAGACAGACACCATGAAAATATTTCGTATTTAGGTCATTTATGACCCAAATAACTCATTCTGAGTGAAATTAAAAAAACTTTTTTTTGCCGATCTTAATAGCCTACCATAGCTGTTGGTATCTTAAGGCATCTAACTGGCAGTAAGCTCCATGAAAAAATAAAGAAGAGTAGTAGAGCTTGACGCCAAAATTATCATCGATCGCCGTTCCTCAGCCGTCTTTGACGCCCTTTTTTTTTCGATTACCATCATTTATTATTAGGATTGGGTCCTATCGATTCTAGTACCTGGCATTCAGATGCAGTTACAAAATTTACCGAACTTGTACTGAACAAAGTACTTTTTGGTCTAGTTACTAGTAAAGACGACAAAAACAAAATACTGTGGCTGAACTTGGGTGAATATCAGGGGAGCTCCCAAAGTTTACAGTCCATAAACGAAATTTTGATTCGGGAAAAGATAGCAAAGCAATTGACGGTTGCAGATGTTAGGGGATTGAAACGCACAGAGAGAAAGAAACGTACACCGTACATGGCGTTTCACAATATCGAGCCCATTATACCGTTTTTGTTACCGACGTTTGACAGTCTGGAGAATAATTTCTGTGCAGATACGGCTGTAGCCAATGATCTATTACAGCAGTTTCAACTGAAGAGATACTAAAGACTAATTTTTTATCTGTTATTTCTTAATCTAAAGCTTTCTATTAGTTATCATGTTATTAATATGATTTGTACCTTGTTATGAAAAGAATAAAATTCCTTGTTTCAATATACTCCTAGCTCCTAGTTACTACCTAAAGTTACTACCAAGGGTACAAAAAAATTTTACTACCTAAATAGAAAATAATATTGTACAATCGAAAAAAAAACGACTTCAAAGACAGCTAAGGAATGATTTTTAATGATAATTTTGGCGCGGTCAAGCCGTAGATGTCATTTACTTGGCCCTTGTACTCTTTTTTATTTGTTCATAGCCCTTACTGCCAGTTGGCCGTAAGGAGGTTCTAAGTTTAATGTAAATTTTTAGTAGTAAATTATGTCTAAAGATTGACCTCGGCAAAATTCGCATCGATTGCCATTTCCCAGGCGTCTCTGACGCTGTTTTTTTTTAAATATAGATTCAGTTAAAACGTTAAAACATCAAATCTTTTAAATATTATAGATCTTAACTCGTCAACTTTAATGAAATAGACTGTACTAAACGGTTCCATTATAAATATATATAAAAAAGTATCATAAAATTGTCGGGCCTTTAAAAATACAATAGTAATATATTAATAATACAAAATACAAGTTATTATTACAAGATAAAGTCCTTCCCACGAGACAGGGAAGATTTCGACAGTTGGACATCGAAAAAATGACAAAATTTAAACTGACAGGCTTATCTGTCACTGTAGGGGATACTCTCTCAAAATAAAAACACTAAATCACCACAATACACCAAAAAACTTTTACTTTTACACTGGACGCGCGTTTCGCTAACCATGTTAGCATCATCAGCAGATGATTATAAACTTAGTTTATAATCATCAATAAACTTAGTTTATAATCACCTGCTGATGATGCTAACATGGTTAGCGAAACGCGCGTCCAGTGTAAAAGTAAAAGTGTTTTGGTGTATTGTGGTGATTTAGTGTTTTTATTTTGCTGTGTAACACCAAAGGTTCCAACCCTCAACTGTAATACTCTCTCGCTGAACGGACTATACCCTATAATATATCTCACCTTGATGATAGAATAGTATGGTATCGGCATGCCTGTGTGAATAAATGCAAACGTAGGTTTCTTCTTCGTCTTTGTGGGGTATAAATGGTTCGATAATAAAATTCTTGAGCTTTCCGGAAGCTTGACCGATTTTTTGATCCTTGTTCATTCGATCGCCTATCCATTTTTGTACTTCATCCAGCGTTTTATTTACAGCAATTAAACCTAAAAAAATTCGATCATAAAACCTAATAGTTATACGAACAACAACGACGTAATGTAATTCTCTACAATATTTTGTTTAGAAATTTGAAAAGTATAAACGAATCAACCTTTTTTATATTTATCCAACATATGATATTCATAGAGAAAACATTATTTTATACATCATTTTTATATATTATTTACGCAAACATATACTTAATTAATAGCCTGCCAAAAAGCACCAAAAACATAGATGACGTGCAAGTTTTCATTCGCAAACATTTTAAAATTGGAACAAATCCCAACACAGTAGTTCTTTAATGTATTTCTAGTGATTGTGTTTTTTTAAACAGCTGATACCTATCAAGAAAACCAACAGACAATGGAACTAAACAATCCTCCTGCTCCTGAATCTAAGTATGTATTTTGTATTAAAAGTTTATTTTAAAATAACAAAAAAAAAATCTAAATAGAAAATTTACATGACAAACACATACCAGGTGTTGCATCGTCGGACGGGACATAGGAAATCCCATGTAAATTTTAATGGGGTCAATTATTGACTTCCCTAATTATTTTAGAGAATATTTCTATTTAGGTTTATTGAAGAGCACTAAAAGCCACATTCAAAAGAATAACTTTAGATATTTTTGATTAGGCCGTGTACGAGTTATCGCCCGATTTCTTTTTAAATATTTCTCCTTTCTTATGGCCCTGTATTTACCTACTTATGAGCACCAGTCAAGGTAAAAGATAACTGTCAAATGAAGTTGTCATTTCAGAAATTTACCTATTTAGTGCTTTATTATTTTTGAAAACTCATTCCTACATCGGAAATCTTAAAGATGTATTTATAAATACAAATTAATATGAATTAAAGTAAAAAAAAGTAACCAAATCAATAACTTATTAATTTAGGTACTATTAAATGACAACTTCATTTGACAGTTATCTTTTACCTTGACTGGTGCTCATAAGTAAATACAGGGCCATAAGAAAGGAGAAATATTTAAAAAGAAATCGGCGATAACTCGTAAACGGCCTAATCAAAAATATCTAAAGTTATTCTTTTGAATGTGGGTTTTAGTGCTCTTCAATAAACCTAAATAGAATTATTCTCTAAAATAATTAGGGAAGCCAATAATTGACCCCATTAAAATTTACATGGGAATTCCTATGTCCCGCTCGATGATGCAACACCCGGTATAGAGACTAAAAAAGAAAAACACTAAAAAACATCTATGTCTAACATAAAAATTATAAAATATTACTCTAATATTTTTTAATAAATTACCGAAAAAAAAACAGGTTTAATTGGTAATATACTGAGTAATATATCTACGTCAAATATGAATAAATAAAAAAATAACATAGTGCAATAACAATTTTAGAAAATTAATTTTTCGCAAAATTATTGCATAAATTTTTTGATGCATTTAAATTAGTCTTTAGTCGCATAAACATAATGCATTTTGATTTGAAGGTGAATTTTATTATACAGGATGGGCTTTATTATACACTGGCTCTGGTAAAACTTATTCTTTTTCACTTGAATTTTTACACCAAATATTTCTGTTAAAATACAAACTGCAATCTACTCTGAAACATAGCTTCTTATAGTATATGCGTCTATTTTAATATGATTAGTACTGAAGACGAGAGCTTTATGTGCTGACGTATGAGCTTTATTTTCATTGACTGTACGGGGTGGCCCAAATTTGTTCCAATTTTTCTCTCAGAAGTAAGTGAATATCTCCGAATTAGAGATATTATGAGTAATATACAGGGTGTATACAATAAGTTCGCTTAATATGGCTCGAAATCCATCGTTTCTTACCTAATTTTCCCCTCCTTTTGATTAACTGATCCGGTTTGACCACCAACCGGTCAGTCTTGAGCCAGGGGTTGTTAGCGACCACTTCGGAAAACTTGGTGTCCGGATTTATGCTGGCAAATCGACATTGAGCGGCCGCAGTGTCGCCTAACCTTTGATTTATCAAGTTTTTCCCCGTTGCCTCCCTTATGGCCTTGGCCGACATTTTACTAGCAAGAAATTACTTGTTTCGATCTGGAAAGAAATTAAAAAATTATACAGGGTGTCAAAAAAATAGTGTGTCCAACTTCGGTGGTTGATTCTACAGATAAAAATAAGACAAAAATTTCCATATATGTATTTACCCTTAAATGCTTCCCAGGGCCAGTTGCAACCCATCGAAATAGATATTTTTTGACACCCTGTATTAGAATGCACTTTACAGAACTTCTGTATGGTTAGAGTACCAAACTAAATAATATATTATTCTGGTTTAACAGGTTTCTGTTTTATATAATATTTAATTATGTCCATTTCTATGCTATGTAAACGTTGACTTTGATTTTGGTGGGTCCCCATATACTTTCCCTCGATACTTTCTAATTTAATTGGAAATTTTTAATGATTTTTGATGACCAGATAAGATAATCTTATAGTATTTGTGTTTCCTTAAAAATACGTTGATACTGTATCCTTAAAAGGTATTTTTACGTAAATTAGATAATAACTTATTTCTAATGGGTAATTATACGTACATTTTTGTGCCATACCTTATTAGAATTACCATGAAAAACAGACACCTAACTGGTTTTAAAAATACAAAGATCAAGGTCAAATAACTTAGAAACTATATACAGGGATGATGTCGTAAGCCTGGAGAGATATAAAGATTGTTTTTTGTGGTGACAATGCCTTAAAAAATAAAATTGAAAATCCATTGTCAAATAGAGCTAGAAAAATATAAAAAGTATATCGTGAAAATTCGGTTTCCCTAAAATATCTTTTTTTGGCAGGATAGAATTTTTTTTGATTTCTATACATGACGTTGTAGTATTCATCAAGGCGCAACTTTTACCAGATTTCTGTATACAAGTTGCGGTTTTTAGCGATTTTATATCATTCTATCATTCAGATGGAAACTGCACCTAGGAATTGGCAGGGACTGGTTGCAGCGAAGGGATAAAACATCCCAAAAGGGACGACCATCACGGTCTTTCGGCCGAGGAGCAAGGGAAAAGACACCACCTACTTGCTCAGCCTTATCCAAGTTGTAAGAATAAACCAAACCAAACCAGCAATGTAAGAACATCGAGTTGGCGAGTCATCAACACAGTCCAGGTCCTCACAAAAGGAATTGACCTCAAATCCAAGGAGGCAATAAAGACGGAGGGATATATCCTCTCTTATAGATCGCGCGACAACACCAGTATCTGGTCTAAGGAGAGACCAAGTTAAAGAGGTGGAGAAAATGAAGACAGATCCTCCACCTCACGGGTACCTTAGCCGGAGACAAGCTCCTCGACTGTAAAGGGCGCGGAGGGATAAACCTCAACCGTTGAAAGTTGTATACTGTCCGAGGAAGAACATATGTTTTCAGAGGAGGGTGGAAAATACCCTGTCCCCCCTACAATAGGAAAATCCTCATGTATGATGAGTTATAACTCAAGGAAGGATAACTCCCACTCATTCTACATTTTACATCATTCAGATTGTTATTTGTTAAAAAAAATCTACTAAAAACCATTTGCATATTTATAAGAATCTTCATTCACTTAGAATACCTCATCTCGTCATAACATATTATTTTGAAAAAGTTTCCATCCAAACGAAGTGAAAGTGAAGAAAAACCATCAAAATTATAGTTTTCACTGCTTTAATAGGAGTCATAATAATTACATATAAATTTAACAAATGTTTGTATTTTTTTGAAATAATTATTCGCAACTCATCATTGTCCGTCTAACGTCAATAAAATTGAACTATGTCGGTAATTTAAATATCGACGAGTACCTATAATAACGTTGTGAACTTACGAAATAAAATAAATATCACAAATTCCAATCACAGCGGGCACTTTCACGTCAATATACCGTCTCTAATTCGACCACATCGACTTTAAAAACTTGATTTGGGGCGAATATCACGGTGTTGCACGGTACCACCACCGCTGCTTTCACTCGACTAGTTGCCGGTACTGCTAGGGTACTCGATATATTAACAGCTCCTCGAATTTATCACTACATGTTCGAGTAGTGACGGTGACGTGATAAAAAAACCGCGGTCGCTCTTTCTCGTCAAAAATCTCGCCACTTTCGAAATTCAAATTTTCATTCTGTCTGTGTTATCGACAAAGAAAAATCTTTTTTTCTTCAGAATTTCTTATGGCCTAGGTTAACCCTTGTAGAGTGCCTTCTTATACTGAGACACCGTGTATATTTTGATTTCAGAACTCATATAATAAGTCCAAAAAACTTGTATATAAAAGACCCTACCTAACATTTTCATAGATTGAATTTAACAAAATAGTTTGTATAACAGAATTTTAATGAAAAAAATAAAATTTTAATTAATAAAAATCATTTAAAATGTGTTTTTGTGAAATATACCATAAAAATATGTTTACAAGGTTTATTTGAAAACATATGACCTTATTTTGTAAACAATTAACAGATTACGATAAAATCAAATTTATTTTTAAATTCGTTGCTATTTTAAAAATCTAATTTTAATTATAAGTTATATAATTTAACGATAAATATTTTATAATATACATATATTTCATGAAGGTAACTTATTAAAATTTATTTTGGTATGGGGAAAAACTATATTGTAATTTAGAAAAATATTTTTATCTACAGTAATGGAAAGTCTGTTATAATATATGACATAAACAGTCTTTTAAAATCAACGTTAAAGAAATAAAAATAAATATGTAAACAATATTGTTGTTAATCGTATTTACAAAATTGCAATGAACCATTCGTCTTTGAAATCACTGTGCTAACATTATATATCCGATAACATTTATTATTAAAACATATTTTGTTAGAATAATATGGATGGTCAAAATATATTTCAGTGATATACAAAGTGTAACCTTCAAGTAACCTAAAGCATCTTATTATTGATCTCTTTGTATGATACTAAAGTTTAAAAATAACACAAATTGCATTTGAAGATTCTTGATACTAAAAAATATTTTTTATAATATACAATGTTGGCTCCAAGTTTATTAAAATATTAGTTTATAAAATCTGAAATAATATTGCATTTTGGAATATTAACTTTGCAATTTTATGCATATTTTTATGCAATTCAAACAAAATACAGACTTAATATTTTTTTAATAAATAAGTTTCATTTTTTTAATTTTTTGGATATTATATCGTTCTAAATTATACAAAATTCCCTATGGGCTATGGTATCTACTATCCTTTACTATCTACTTATCAATCAGTACGCACATCAGTATTTATGTATTCCAGCGAAAAAAAACGGCGTCGATTTACCTTAGAAAGAAATGCAAATTTAACTCCTAATGTTTCTAATTACCATTAAATATTGTAATTACCATAAAAACACGTGGTTGAAAGATTAAATGATCGTAAAATAATTATGTTTCGAAGATGATTTGCTAATTAGGTATGAAAAAAAATGTATTAATTTAAAAAAAAAACATTAGGAAAATAATAAGTAATACAGAGATAACCAATGAATTCTGAGATTAAATAATGCCTCTAGACTCTAGATTCTTCTAAAGATAAAAATACAAACAAAACATTTATCACATTTATTTTAATAAAATTTATTACCCAAAAAAATTATGACGTCCACACTTTTCACCATACATAAGAGTATTTGACGTTTCTATATTCTATCCTTATTCATACAAATTAGATAGAAAAGGATGAGACTATTAAAAATAAACATGTGAAATGGAAACATTTCAATAATGAATTTATATTTAAATTAAACCGTATAGGAACAAAAGTATTGAACTGATATTAAATCTTACCAGTTATATAGTGTAAAACTGCACTCTTTAACACAAAAATAACAAAAATAACGCTGGACAGTGGTTAAAATTACGAAAAATTGCACAATTTACTACAGGACCACGACGAAGAACAACAGTTTGACAACCTCTTCTTTTGACAGATCAATATTCTCTACTAAAATTTAAAATAGACGTTCGTTTATTTGAACTACTCCTTCATTTTTACAGGATATTTGTGGATATTTGTGAAAAAAATAACAAACCAGAATAAAAAAAAAGACTTCTTTCGTAATGGGGCAAACTGGAAACATGCTGGAACTACCTATAAATCATTGGAAAAATTGTTGTTAAAAAGTAACAAAAAACATTCCCAAGTTTATAACTCCAAGCATTTACAGGGTGAATTGCAAGCGTCGCCTCTCCGACCAGACGAATCTTAATCCCACCTGTAAACGATGGTACCTGAGAATCATCTGAGAATGCGGAATTTTGTGGTAGAATTGACCGGCGCCTCGTCATCATTAGACTACCTTGACAGACATCGTACGACAGGAAACAATTCCTAACTATTCCTTGTGCTATTCCCAGCTATTCCTAACAACAACTCAAGAGATCATGGGCTGGCCAGTTCCCACAACCTCACAAATCACAAACCTCAAGCGCCAGAAAGTTAGGATTATAGTTAACATCGCACGCCGTATCTGCGAATCCCAAATGATAGTCTTTTGTTTTTTATATAAGTACTTATTTTATGTCGGGATTGAGCGGTGAGATATTAAGGGATGATTGTTACCAAAGGTGTATTACTGGTTGCTTAAGTTACACAAAAATGATTTTTGCATTTAATTTGCTAAACAAAGGTAAATTAATACTTTCATATACTTTAAATAGAAGGTAAAATATATAATAAGATGATTTTTATATATTTTGTAACGAATTTTGTACGAAATATATCATTTTTTGGAAATTTTAGAAAATTTTATCGAACTGACTTGTCAATTACTCATGTGGCAGATGGCGGCAAGTTGGCGGGAAATCTATATCATCGAAGAAAAGGAACAATAAAAGGTATGATATCGTTCTGTGATACCGTTTCATTAGATCCATTTTAACACAGCCAAATTTTAACTATGTATTTCCTTTCCAGTGTTCAGCTTCAGATAAAACAATATCCAAATACTACTTCCTAAGGGATGTCCTACATCACAGAAGCCCGAAAACAGACCAATCGCTTGTTCCAAGACGAACTTAGAACTATGCACTGGCAAAATTCAAGATATATCTACGTCGAATAATAATTAATAGAGGACGATACAAATATATTCATAAAAATGTTATTAAAAATTAGACATTAAATGCCTTGACCCATTTGGCAGTGTTATTAGGATAAAATTGTGAGCAGTCTTCACAAGAGAAAATTCACACTCTGAATCTCAATGGAGGCTGGCAATCCTTAGGTCTGATTTTCTCAAAATACATTCAAGATATTCCAAAGTAAAAATGTAAGGTAATGCATTTGAATAGTACCAATAGTAAACTAGTTTCTGGTCTCTGTAATTGTAGATCCAGTTCTCCTGCATAACTTTCAATACATAATACCAGATATGTGTCCAATATGAACGGTTCAATACAAAGGAACTATGGAGGGTGGAGGGTAGAGGGTAGAGTTATGCTATTGTGCTGACGAAGAATATTTTTAGGATAAAATTGTAAGCAGTAAATAATTCTGGTTTCATTTGAATTTAATATACAAGGATTTAATGTAATAATAAATAAAACTGCTTTTCCGAATTTTAGTAATTATCCAGCGCATCCGCCATTTTCTCAAAAGTATTGTTTAATTTCTCTTAAAATTTCGGGACGATATTAAAATAGTTTTTACTCAGAAATACCTAGAATTGAATTTTTGTCGGACAATCGAACATCGTCGCAGAACCAGAAAGAAGAATAAAGGTTGATTCTCACTATACCTTCCGTTTCCATTCCATATCCGTTCCGTATTTTTTATTGTACTGACGCTATACGTAAGCTTCCGTTCCGTGTCAGTTCCATACTTTTTATTGTACAATTTATATCATTACGAAAGTTTTATTTTAAAAATTTGTATCTTTTAAAAAAGGTAATAGATTTAATTAAGAGGCGAAAGAATAAATAAATATCGGCAAAATTAACAGAGCTGTTAAAAATGTAAGAATTTGACAACGCTGTTTCCGATACGCTTCAGTCCGTCCGCCAAAAAAATGTATGAAAGAAAAGGATATGGAACGGATAGTGTGCATTGATGTTCAAATTTTATTTGTTTTGTAATTTGCACTAAATTTTAATGTTGCCATACTAATTTTGTGTGTAGCTTAAATTAATGTTTTTTTCTGTACGATAGTCTATATTTTTTCAAGAATAATACAACATAAACTATAAAAAATATTTTTTTGTACATTAAAACCTAATAAATTATAATACATTTTTTAAGTGTTTCCTTTTATTATATTTTTTGTAAAACGTTTAGATATCTGTTCGAAAGTCTTGCCCAGAGTTTCAGGCAACCAGAAATACAAGTATAACAAACCTACCGTATTTATAACGCCTACTAACAAAAATAAGTTTGTCATGCTTACCATCTCCAATAAAAACGGAAAAATTTTGGTAACGACAAACATTAAAATGTACGCTATTGAAATGGTGAGACCCCCCAGTTTCCCTCGCACTTTTATCGGTAATAATTCCCCTATCATAGTCCAGGGGATAACTAAATATCCCAAGGAACTAAAACAGACGTAACCGAGGACCAAAAATATCGTAACATTATTATTTTGTACGTTAGGACTAGAAGTACTATTGTTTACTAAATTTGATTCGTTATTAGTTTGAAAAAACATGTAAAACCCGCAAGAAAAACTAGTCAAAATCATTCCAAACGCCGAGTAAAACATCAGAGGTCTCCTACCAATTTTTTTCGATGTTACCGTAGATATTATAGAAACCACGAAACGTATCACGCCCAGTATAATCAAGGCCGTAAACCCGTCTATGCTGTTTCCACCCCCAATTTTTCTAAAGATTTCCACCGCATAGAAAATCACAACGTACGCTCCCGATAATTGTTGGAACAAGAACAGGAAAAACAGAATAACAAAGGGTTTCCAAACAACGGACTCCCTGTATATATTTATACTGTTCTTCAGGTTAATTAGACTCGATTTTTCGCTGATTCCTTCACTATGATTTGAACCAAAATCATTCTTGCTCTCCAGTATCCTTTTGAGCGCCTGCTCGTACAGCTAAAAAATATATTCAAGTTGTTTACTAATTTTATCATTAATATGAACTATGAAGTTTTTTTTCTAATAATATTTTTTACAAATGATACAGGTTGGTCCTTTGACAACGTATTCTGCATCTTATTAGAGCATGTATGTTTAGAGAAACTTTTTTCTTTTATTTTTTGTCCCTGATGTACCTACTTTGGTACCTACACTATTTTTCAATACCCTATACAAGGTGTCCCAGAAATAAGTGCAAGTATTTTAATTGGTAGTATAGTTCAGCCCCAGAAACACGCCTATTCACGAAAAAATTTTTTTGAAAATTCGAAATTTTTTAAAAAAATTTTTTGAAATTTTTTAGTTTTTAGTTGAAAAACATAATTTCTTGATAATATGGTAACATAGGTAGTAGATTAAATTTACAAGAAAGAAAATTCAGAAAAGATCCAGTGGCAAAATAAAATAACTCCGTTATTTTGGACTTACTTGAAAAACGATAAAGAGAAAATATGTTTCTTTTATCGAGATCTACCACCCCTTAAAATACTTGCACTTATTTCTGGGACACCCTGTATAAACCTACGCACCGCGTCGTCTTTATAGATCCAGCGTAAAGATCTGGCACAGGCACTTTTGTCATTTTGAAACACAACAAGCCAATAGGGACTCTCGGGGATGAAACACAGTCCAATCGTAGTTAAGAAAACCAATCCAAAGAATATTTTCGACATTAAACGCCAGTTAAACCAAAATCCTGAAAAAAAAATATTTATTTTTATTATATACTACAAAAATCACAAAATGTGCACCTAAAACGCATGTCAGGAGAATACCAAACGTAACAAAAACGCTGTTTAGTGAAAGTAGCATAGGACGGAATTTTGGATGCGCTATTTCGCTGACATAAACCAGAGCTACAGTGGTCAATCCTAAAAAAATATATACAGAAAAATAGTATTTTTTTTCATAATTTATTTACCCCCGCTGAACCCGGCTATGATCCTAGCAACATAAATATACCAAACGTTTTCAGCATAGGCGTGCAAAGCCCACGCAACTAAAACTGGTATTGTTGACAGAACGCACATTTTTTTTCGTCCGAATTTGTCCATAAGAGGTCCTATAGCAGTTGAACCCAGAGGCAGTGCAATTGTTACTATACTAGCTAAAAGAACAAATGAAATACAAAAAAAAATAATACTGTTTAATAGCATAAACTTAGCTTTTGTTACCTATCCAAGAAGCTTGGGATTTGTCAATGACAATGTTGGTATTTGAATCCTTCAATTGTGGCAATAAAACTGCACTAAAAGACATGTTTATGCCGGCTTGTATAACTATGGTATTTGCCATACAACAAGCTAAAATCTACAAAAAAAATACAATGCATGATTTAAGAAAATAAAGTTGATGATGGCCGTATCTCGGAAACGAAACGTCGCGCGTCGCATTGAAAATCTAATAACATCAACTTCTAGAGCAGGAAAAATAGCTATAAGAATGTGGACTTTGTTTTGTCATTTCTTCACCAGAGGGTGAAAAAAAATAAAACGAAATCCATGCACTCTTATATGGGACACCGTGTATATTTCTATTTAAATAAGGTTAACACGAACATAACCTTCGTTTTACCCTTGTTTATATATTAATTGTTTATATATTTATTATATGTTTATATATTTATTATATATAAATTATTAATTTATACATAATCAAGGGTTTTACGTAATTTACTTTAATAACAAAAAAATACCTGTCTTATTGCATCTGCCCATGATAAAACTGTTATTTCTTCGTCGTTCTCATCTTCCCGAAGTTCTTTAACCTCATCATCAATTTCAACCCTTTCTTCTGACTTCATAATAAATATCACTAGGTATAATGATAAACGCGCGTTGTTTATAAATAAATATGTCGAAATTAACACCGAATAATGATTAAAAATTGGTTACCTATTTTAGTGGCTGTATACAAATCAAGTAATCTGGTGCAAAGATCACGGAATTTTTGTGAGTGAGCAGCATTATTTTATCTATTCACTACGATCGAAACACATATGTATATATTATGTTCTTAAAGAGGATTAAACGGTACTATTATTTATGTATTTCATTATTTACTGATTCTTAATTAGTATGAACTTATCTTACTATTATTTCCATTTGCACAAAAACCAGACAATGTCTAGAGAGACACGATATATATTTTTTCTCTCAGAGGAACACAACAAAGTGTTACAGAAAAAGCTAAAATATTTAGTAATGCTATAAAACAAAAATGTTATCATTTGGTACGAGCTACTATCTCAAAATTACTTCAACCGTATTATTTTTCCTTTGGTCCAATTTACTGCAGATATAATTATAGCCAGTTATCATAGACGTGTTTTTATTACATTGTAACAAAATTATCGTATACAAATCTAAAAAGATTATAGCTCTGATATAAACCTTGCTGGATTCTAAAGTGCTACAACAAATAAAATAAAATTATCTGTATATTTGAACACGTTTTTTTCTTTACAAGCGACCACATTTGGAGACAATGTATCTTTAATAGCAACTCGTTTAGACTAATTTATGAAATCATAAATAAAATACAGCTTAGTTTGTTAATAGAACTTCAATTACAACGACCTCCAAAAGTTTCATTCTTATCTCTATTGGTACAAAAAGAATGAAGGAAATGTTTTATATACAAAGACCCCATATAAGGGGTCTGTCGATTTATAAATAAAAGCATATAAAATATTAAGAAGCCAATTATGTTATTTAACAACTTTTGTTATTTAACAACTGTTATTTTTGAATAACAGTTGATATTTACAAAAAATAACAGTGCACACATGCATAATTAAAAATTACAACAATAACATCTGCACTTGCACTGTTATTTTTATGTTTTTTTGCAAATACATATACAGGGTGTCCCCAGAAATAAGTGCAAGTATTCTAGGGGTGGTAGATCTCGATAAAAGAAACATATTTTCTCTTTATCGTTTTTCAAATAAGTCTAAAATAACAGAGTTATTTTACTTAGAAAATTTCCAAAAAAAAAAAATATTTTTTGCTAAATTTTTGAGAACCATTGGATCTTTTCTGGATTGTCTTTCTTGTAAATTTAATCTACTACTTATGTTGCATATTATCAAGAAAGTATGTTTTTTAACTAAAAACTAAAAAAAATCCAAAAATTTTTTCAAAAAAACTCATAGGCGTGTTTCTGGTGTTGAACTATACTACCAGTAAAAATACTTTTTTTACTGGTCCAGTGGTTTTTACTAATAAAAAATCTGTTTTATTTCTGGGACGCCCTGTATAGAAAAGAATACACGTCGTATTGAATGTGCGACCTGTAAAATTAATAAATAACAAAAACCTGTTATTTTTGAATAACAGCTGTGATAACAGTAATAGTTCCAACAGTTGTTTCGAAATAACAGTTTTGGAAGCTGTTAAGATTTCTTTTGGGGGGTAAATTAAAGAATATTATCAGTAAATTGAGAAGAAAAAACTAAGGCGTGGGGCTCTTAAAATGTTGACTCATACGTTTTTATTGGACGATAAAAGCAAATATATGCAGTTTCTAAAAAACGATAAATCCGACGCAATGTATTTGTTTTTATGCTAAGAAACAAAGGGAGGCCCAATATATGGACTATTCTGTCTTTGTTTCGCACTTAGATTAACTGAAATGGTGGATTTTAAATATAGCTTAGGCTCATACTGCTTGATTAAGTTAAGTCTATCCGTACAGTACGCATCGTGCGCTGTGTTTACTAAGTGCAATTAAAAATTTTGTTCAATTAGATAGATAGATATCTTTTAATTAGTAAAAAAAATGTATAAAGATATCTTTGAATGAATTTCAGGAAAACTTGCCAAAGAAAAGGTAATTTTTTCGGGTTTTTATACCCTCTGACATTTATTATTGTAACTTTTACTTTTATCCTATATTTTATTTGTCAATCGCCAATCATATGTCATCATTTTTTTGCGAGGGCTGAGTTTTGCTGAGTTAATCTTAATGATCATTATATTTAATCTTCTAACTATATACTTTTATTTATAACAACTTATAAATCATGTCTTGTATTATTAATTCATTGTTTTTTGGGACCATAGTTTTTTCTTCAAACAAATCCACAAAGTACCATACTTCAATAATAATATAAAGCTAAATTTAGATTATTAGCCATACTAGACGGCCAAGATATTTTATTTTATTTTTTAAAAACTTATTATATTAATTATATGACCCAGCAGAGTAATAAAACTCGATAGATGCATTAATAAGTTGTTTTTCTTTCATATTTTGAAGAAAATACCTAGTATATTTTATAACAAAGAAAATATACATAGTAAAAAAACTATTATATTGCATATAAAAATGAGCAAGGTATAGAACAATCAATTATATCCGGTTTAATAGATTAATATGATAACAGATAAAATAACCTTATATCGATTAACTATTGTATTCACACTGGTTTAGAAATGTTTTAGACATATTTTTCTTTATAATAAATATAAAAAGCAATGAAAACTTACCCAATTAATATTGTTTCAGTTAGATTTGTTCTAAAGAGGAATTATTGAAAACAAAAAACGATAATTAATCATGGATCCTATAGGGTAAGAATATTTTTTATTGTTTTTTTTTATGTAATAGTTATTTCAAATAATTTATAATTTTTTCTCTTGTTGTTTCAGAGCTAGCTGTCTTAGTTTATTGTAAGTATAAGAGACCACTATAGTTATTATTGCACTGTTATTATTATAACTAATTTTCCAACAATTTTAAAAATGGATTGTTGGCTATGTTTTAAATAACACATCCCTTGTATATATGAAAATTTGTTATATTTTCTAGCAAGCCCGAAAAGAAATACTCTAGTGATGCAGCTGAAGCTAGATTCGAAGGTACACGGGATGCTGGCATTAGGGAAATGATAGCCAGCTGTAAATCTTTAACAAAATACGAAGCAAGAACATTTAAAAGTCTTCTACCACAAGTAACTGTAGTTAAAATATATCATATATTCCTTCCTGTTATCCAAAATTAGGCTACTTGAAAATACTGGATTATTATTTTATTTTTTATTTGGATAAGTCAAACAAATCAACATAAAAATTATAATTTTTTTATCATTAAAAATTTGAATCTTATTAGAAAAATTTGTGTATATGTTTTAGATTTTGGCATCTCTTTTAGCTGCAAGTTTTCACATTGGAAATGGCATTTCCCTAGCCTACTCTGCAGTTCTAATTTCACAATTGCAATACGAGGAAAGCGAGTTTAAACCAACAAAAACTGAAAATTCTTGGATGGGTACGTAGATATATTTAGTAGACATATAATGGTTTTTGTTTACCTTATTTCAGCCAGTGTTCTGATAGTAATTATACCACCGGCATCCATTGTAAGTGGCCTGATTATGGATAACTTGGGCAGATTAAATTGTATCAAAATAGCGGGTATTCCAGGTGTAATAGGGTGGTCTATGATAGCCCTAGCACAAAATGTCCCTATCATTATTTTTGGGAGATTATTAGTTGGTATTTCTTCAGGTTAATACATTTTTTTTATAATTCGTTTTTATTTGGACTCTATATTAATATTTTGTCTTTTGTAGCGTGGGGTACAAGCCCCGGTATAGTCTACATCACCGAAATAGCAAGTTCGAACTTGAGAATGTCTCTGATGGCTATAGCACCCACTTACGTATCACTAGGTAACATTTTTTACACAAATTATGTAAACCATTGTGGTAGGACGAACAAAAATATTATTTTTCTGACAAAATGGCGAAGGCGCATATTAAAAATTTGAACAACTTTTAAAAAAATTATTTTAATTTATTCTACTCGTAGCTGTATAAAATTACAAAATTCCAAGCTTTGGCTATAATTTGTTATATAACTACAGGGTGTTTTATTTTCGTAATAAAATAAGTAATAATCTTAGTTTCATAAAATGCTGTATCTTTGTATCTCTACTCATAATAAAATTTGAAATTAAAACGTAAAATTATAAATTAAAATTACAGTAAGATAAACAAAATCTTTAGGTATGGTACTAACGTACCTCGGAGGATGGTACCTACACTGGAGACACCTAGCATGGATCTGTAACATCTTTATAATAGTTCCCTGTTTGGTTTGCATGGTCCTGCATGAAAGCCCTTCGTGGTTAATTTTAAAGGGCAAGTACGACCAAGCCAAAAAAAGCCTGGAGTGGATCCACAAATACCAGAAACCTGTCGATGAAGTAAGTTTGGTGCTTTAACTAACATTAAATTATGTAGTTTTACATTTTTATTGTATGTATTTTTAGCAAGTGTCGTTTGCTGAACTTCAATATAAGGTTCTTCAAGAAGAACAACAAAAGAAGAAAGATGAAGCCAAAAAACATGTAGGCAAAGGATTGAAGTTTATAATCCAGCAGTTTGGGAAACCTACAGGCTGGAAACCTCTGGTTATACTGACGGGATTGTTCTTTTTTCAGAATTTTTCTGGGATTTATATTACCATGTTTTACAGTATTAGTTTCATAGAAGTAAGTAAAAAAAGATACAAAGTCTATCCAACATATCTACATGGTATCTACACTTATTGGTAGGGTTTCTATCTGTGTCAATACGGGTTTTTAAGGAAAATATAACCGTAAAATCGACTTAACTTTGTTGAATACTTTAATCGGTACTATCGTCGCATATCTACTAAAGCGACATTGTTCGAAAGTACCCGTATCTGCAGTGGTGTAGCTACCTAGGGGCTAGGCGGGGCAGTGCCCCAGGGCCCTCAAGCTCATGGGGCCCTCGAATCCTTACCAGAAATCTCGATCGAACTGAACTTTTGGAAATTTCTCCCATTTTCAAAATAAATATGACAAGTTGCAGCCCCACTTTAATCATGACAACTCAGTTGAGAAAAATTCAAAAGTTATGCCTAGGAAATTCCCCTAAATTCTTTTTTTTTGAGATTTTCAATAATGTACTAGACACAGTAATATCTCAATTAAATACACGTTTTATTGGTATGAGTGCAGTCTATATGCATATGTGTCATATATTCGATTTTCTAACACCAACAATTTTATTACATGTTGATGAAGCAGCTTTATTTAAAAAATTTATTACAAAAGTAAAAAAAAAATTCCAAAGAAAATATTCAGATATAATAGGCCCTAGTTTTTCACTTCAATTTACTAATGTTTACCACCTAGTTTTATCTCAACTAACTCAATCATGGACTGTTCACCAATTATGTAAGGAAGTAATGAGCAAATATGGAGTGCTAGAATGCGACCTAACGGAAGTATTTACAGCAATGTTATTATTCTTTACAATTCCTGTCACTTCTGCAGCAGCTGAAAGGTGATTTAGCAAATTAAAAATAATAAAAAAATATTTAAGAAATAATAAGGGCCAAACTCGACTCGACATTTATCGCTAATAGCAATAATTGAAAACAAAACCGCATCAAGCCTGGATTTAAACGAAGTCATTGATACTTTTGCGAAAATTAAAGCTAGGAAAAAATTGTAAATATAATTGTTATTTAGTCAGTTGGTAGACCCGACCTTTATAAACCCTTGAATCTTCTCTATTTCGTTTTATTAGCCAAACCTACACCAAGTATTAATTGTAATTTATATTGTTACTGTTTAATATTTTTATTACCTACCCTGCAGTGCACAAAAAAGAGCTTAAGTAGTTAAGCATTTTTAAAGTATTATATCAAATTATATGTATATTTCATATTTTTATTTGATAAAACCTAATCTATTTACATAGCAGTGGGGTCCCATTTTTTAATTTGCCCCAGGGCCCTCGGTTACTTAGCTACACCATTGCGTATCTGGTCAATTTTATATAGATTGTAGATTATGTAGGATTGTTTATTGGTTCCAACTGTGGTTCCAACGGATTTCTGACTTCCGCGATTTTCCCGGATTTTTTTGGTCCGGGCGCCGCGCCGGACTGTTCCGGCCGGAATTTGAAGGAAAACTATATGTATGCAGTACAAATCTTAGTACTGCTCACAAAGATAAAAGAATAATTAACACTTTTTCAACTGTCTTTAATTTTTCTTTTAAAGTAAAGTCTGTCCAGTCTGTCCAACGAGTCGGAGAAGAATATCATCTAAACACAATGACAGAAAATTAAATTTGTCTGTGAATTAAAATGACAGAAGCAACTCTCACCGTCCGTCGCGTCGTCGCGTCGCATGTATTCTCTCGATAGACAAACTTTACAAGCCTTAATATTGTATGGAAACCCTAAAGTTGTTGGATAGATACAAAAATAATAAAAAAATAAAGCAAATACATAGTAATAATAATATGTCTCTAAGTTTTTTAATTAATTCTTTATTGATATTTTTAGGAAGCCCATACGAACATAAATCCATATTTAGCTTCGATTTTGATCGGTGCAGTCCGTTTAGTCATGTCCATCGCCAGTATTTATATTTTAAAAAAGTTCAGAAGAAGGTCGCTGATTTTTGCTAGTACCATTTTAATGGCTATATTTATGTTTATAGCGGGAACGTGGACAAGATGGATAAAAGAAGGTATGTACAACGTAGACTTTTTGTTACTAAATAAAATTAATATTCAAAAATCACAAATAATAAAAATATACTATATTAACCCTGGAATACACGCAGTGTCTTATAATATAAAAATGGACATTACAGGAGTCTCGTAGGGTACTCATTTTTTCGGACAAAATTCAGACGATTTCTAGGTACCATCTTGACCTTTTTTATCGATGAACATCAGATCTGATTAACATAAAAAGAAAATATTATTTTTAATTGGTAATTTAGAGCCACTGGTGAAAATTGAAGAAAATATTCCTCATCGAAAAGAGCCTTTTAACGTTCAAAATACATGTACTAAATTTCATAAAAATATCTGGAGAAGTTCAGATGATAAGAGAAAAAACCATTTTTTTTGGGAAATTTTGACACCCGCTAAGCATTTTAGAACACATTTATACGAGCTTTTTATCTTAAAAATACTTAAAAATACACCCTGTAAAATATCGGACTTTTGTTCAGAAACACCGTGTATATTTATCGGTATAGTTTGTCCAGCGAGAGAGTATACCTTATTGACAGTAACAATCGTTATTGTCATTTTAATTCGCGAGTTATTTTCAAGGGAACTTTTAAACAGATTGCAATAATTATTTAAAATGCATTTTTTTCTTTTTCTTTTAGGCACAACAGAATTGTTATGGGTACCGGTTATAGCACTGTTATTCTATGTAGTTGCAAGTACTATAGGACTGCTCCCCATACCGACTATGCTAATCGCTGAATTTTTCCCATTGGAAATCAGAGGAATTGGATACTCTATTAGTTACAGTATTTTTTGTATACTCATGTTTATAGCTCTACAGACTTACTACACCATGAGCGACTTTTTCGGTGGGGCTAGCAATTTACAGTTATTTTTTGGAGCTATCTGCGTGGGCGGTTGCATATATTCGTACTGTTTTTTGCCGGAAACTTTCGGCATGAAATTAATAGATATCACCGATTATTTTAAAACAAAGTTTATTTATATTGGACATTCTGAAAAGGGAATAAATCAGGAAGAAAATACTGTACGCGATCCGATGTTGGATGGCAATGGAAACAGTGATAAACGTGAAAACGTATAGAGTTAGTTTGTTAAACAGAAAAAACTATTTTTAAGTTATTTTTGTATTAAGACAATAATGTTCCTTTTGTTTGTACTTAAGCTGACTTGATTTAAGTAAGAAAGTTGATTAAATATATATTTCTGTATAAAATAAAAAGATATTTTTTTAATGGTGCTACGACAGGGTGCTACAAATTCGGGGCACGAGCATTGGTATCTCGGAAACCGTAATAGATACGAGGATGGTTAAATTGGGGCAAAGTTGCGCCTTGGGATGTTCACCAAGAGCCATCAAAAAAGTTTTAAAAACTTTAAGGATTGCTGAGTTTTTTGAAAAAAACGGATTTTTTTGAAAATTAATTTTTTTTTGTCGTTACTTTTTAGAAAATCAAAAAACTAACTGCATGTTCTCATAGCAACTTTATTAGGGCTATCTGATAGTATGTTTAGATTTTCAAATTAGCTGATAATTTGTGAGATACAGAAGCCAACCTAATGTTTTTTAAACACGGACCTGCATTTTTTATTTCAGGTTTTGAAAGAAGTCGGTCTCCCAGGTCATCCCAGTCAAAATATTCCTTTTTAGAAGGCAGTTTTTGCACCAAAATCGACGGGTTTTCTTTTTTTCTTTTTGTTTAAGCAGAATAACGAACATCGCAAGAGCTAGCGCGTCTTCTTCGTCCATTTTTACCTACTAAAACCCTTGTATATCTAAAACTATTCAAGTACGCTTTTGTATTGTGTGGAGTCAATGCAAACTTGTACAAGTACAGTTTGACAAATATAGGAAGAGACTTGGGGATAGCACCGGTCGCGCACACGATAGAGAGAGAACGCATTCGGCGGAAGAGATGCAGTTACGCTACGAGAAATCTGATTAAAGTAAATTTGTGGGCTGTCCACTGCGCATCGAGGAGCGTTTCTTATTTTATATTTCTCACGTCTCTAGCTATAGTTGTTAAGTTGTACGCTTGCACAAGTACACTTGTCAAGTATGCATGAACGTCTGTAGCCGCCTTTAATTGATCATTCGAGTCTTTTTTTTTTGAAAAGGAGAAAACGGCTACTGCAGGGTTGTCAGATTGGGCTACTTCAAAAATCATTTTGGGACACATTTTATCTTTCTGCGACTAGTCGCAGATTGGGCGATTCTCAAAAATTTTCTGGGATTTTTTGGGCTACAAAGGAAATATATTTTATGTTGGCTTCTTCTTCTTCGAAAGTTGAAGTGGCCTATTGTTGCTTGGAGCAATTGCATAAACGGCCAAACAAAGTACCTCAACACCGAGACGTATGCCGATGCTTATGATCTTCATCTTAGGCATAAAAAAAACTTTAGCCATAAAATACCTATATCAAAGAGCCAAAGAATCACCCCCTTTCCTATGCCCTCCTATGCCCCTTTCGTTTGTATATGATATTAAGGCACTGCATATTAATCTAAATATGCTGTTCAATGATCATAATATTATATTAACCAAAATTTATTAATTATTTCTCTTTAGTTATTCCATTTCCTTTTACCCCACTTTTCAAAACAGGTTTTTTACTGCTTTCTGGCAAAATCTGCGACTTTGGGCTATATCTTAACACCTGCCTTTTAATAAAGTCACAAAGAAAAAAAAACGATAAAAGAGTAATGTATTATTTTTGATCTGCGATTTTGGGCTATTTTCAAGGTTTGGCAAAATCTGCGACATTGGACTATCTTCAAACTATGGACAGAGATAACTGTTGTCGCTGCTATGGAGTCTAAAAGTTTGAGTTCTGCGACACGCCTCAAATTTCATCTGGCAACCCTGGGTAAACAACCCTTTACGCCAATAATTGGCCAACAACATGCGCCCGCCAAAACCAAACAAAAATCAAGCGCTGGTATTGGAGCGCCAAGCGATGGCCAAGCGCCACGAGCATAAGTGGTCCAAAGCTTTTTTGTTTTTGTATCATGGTCCGAAGACGATCAAACATTTCTAGAAATCGAGATTTCAATTATTAAAGATATAAATTTTTGATAAAATTAGTATAAGTCCGCGACATCTATCTTAGATTTATCGAACAAAAACATACCAATTTATCTCCATTCAGATATCTGTAAATTGAATTTCTGATATATTGGAATTAATAGATAATATATACTGTTTATATTAATGTTTAGAGTAAAAACATATGCACGACTTCACCGGAAAATCAATAGGAAAGCTAATAAATAAAGACACCCTATACGATATAAAAAAAAACATTAGCATGATCTTCCGACACCCTCAACAACCAGCACCACATTTTACAGGTAACTTTACCCCACTCCCAACACAGTAGTTTATCGGATTGTCACACAGGTGACTCTCGCCTAAAACATGGCGGTTATGACGTCACTTGTTCGGCTCCGTAATCGTTACGAAAAGTAGGTACCGGAATCGCCGCACCCACGACCGAAATTTGCGTCGGGAAAATCGGGAAAAACGGTGTGGAATAGTTGCTGAGCGGTACGATCTGCATCTATGGACCCGCTAGTGTAGGAACCTTAATGAATAGTGCACGGATTGATCGAGTACTGTATGCACATCCCTCGATGGATTCGTGATCGAGTGAATACCGTAGGATAGTTTGGAAAAGGCGCGTGAAACAGGAGTTTGGAACAGGAAATTCGTAAGTTCCGTGCCTTAATATCTTTAAGCGATCTAAGTTCTATCGAAGTGGGCCGTGGAAGTTTGCAAAACTCGTCCTGGAAACGTTCATTTGTTAGAAACAAGTTCGTCCAGCAGGTGCAATGACTGTCATGGCGTCCCCTTTCTTGAGAACTGTCATTTTATGATTATTTCACGGTTTTTTTACGTTTTTATCATCAATCACAGGAAATCTAATCGAATATACATAAATATTTGCATTAGTTCATCCAGAAGTAATGTCAATATAGTTCCTTTCCGGACAAGATGTCTGGATTTTGTCATTTTTTTATTATAGGTGTGTCTCAAAAAACTTAATAGTTTGGATGGTGGACTGTTTGGAAGAGTTTGCAATTCATTTTTATCCTTGTTTATATTTTAATAAGTTTGGTGTTGATTAAATTGCCCCCATAATGTTTTTAATTGACTTCTTTTTTTTTGTTTGAGTCTTTTCATAATGTATATGGCGCCTAAAATTTGTTTTTGCAAAATTTATTATGTCCCCTGTAGGGGCTGTAGGTAATTGAGGATTTTTCACTGTTAAATCCGTATTTTTTATTGATTTGTACTATAAATGATTGACAGGTATTCTATTCTTGTAAAAGGTACTTTAGAGATAGTATCATTTATACCTACCTACATATATTACATATTTTAATTTGCTATCATTTATAGGTTTTTGGAATCTAAAACTACTTAAAAAATATTTATAATCTCGAATTGAATATCTAGGTGTTTAAATCAGTCAAGGATTAAGATTTATATGTCACTATTTAAGTGTTTACAAATAAAATACACATAGGTACCTATCTCTAAAAATAAAAAAAAATCACAGATAATGTAATTTTCTAAGTAATATAAGTTTGATTATTTTTTGTTGAAAAACTTTTAATGTTTTTTTGGCAGGTTTTTGTTCGTAAAGGGCCACAAGCAGAATGAATGAACTAGACACTTTGAGACAGGAAGCTGAGGCACTTAAAAATGCCATCAGGGTGAGTTAAATAATTTAAAATTATATTGAAACTATTTTAGTTAGAAAGAAACATGTATGTCTATAAAATTTTAAAAATAAATATTTAAACTATGTACTTAGATTGTTATCAGTAAAGCTTTTTATACCTTTGTACAGGATGTGGCATATTAAAATTATTATTTATAAAATAAACTTGTAGGTATTTTATTATTGTTTGTAGTAGTGCAACAGGATATCATGTTAAAAGCATATGTTTTCCATACATTTATGTCTGATTTCCTGTATTTTTTTTGTGCAATGATTAAAGAATACAAGGACCAGTAACACCAGAAACCATATTGTTACCATTTGATTATTTTTATTAAATTGTGAGGTTTACAAGATTTTAATTAGTACTGACTGTTAGTGTGATTTATTAGACTTATTTAGTAATGAATAATTTTTTTATTTATATTTTTGATTAAAGTTTCCTCTACGCCTATGGTGGATGCCGCTTTTTTAGATGATTTTATTTAAATTATTTAAAGAAAAATGTATTAAAACTTTCACAAAAAAGGTACAGAAATAGTATGGAATTGTGCTCAATATGTAGCCCATATCAGAAAAATAATTATCAAATTCAAAAAAAAATCTAAAAAGGTTGAGTGAAACATAATGAAACATAATTCACCATTGTAATAAAGTTTATTTAAAGTTCACTACACACAAAAAACTATTAAAAATCGCTATCATAGTACCTGGTGTCACCTCCGTTTTTTGACGAAAAAAATTACATCCTTGTAATTTAAAATCACAGAATTTTCTTTAGTATTCTTTAGCCACTGCCTATGCCTGATTTCCTGTAATGTTTGTATTTTTAATTTATATTTCCCGCAATTTTCTACTAATTTTTTCGAATATTTACAGGACGCTCGCAAGGCAGCGGCGGATACGAATCTGGCCACTGCCACGGCCTCCCTTGAACCCATCGGCAGGGTACAAATGAGGACACGTCGCACCCTCAGGGGTCATCTAGCTAAAATCTACGCCATGCACTGGGGTTCGGACAGTAGGAACCTCGTGTCCGCCTCGCAGGACGGCAAACTTATTGTATGGGACAGTCACACAACCAACAAGGTTCGTTTTCTGTCATATAGATATAGAGAAACCAGTAAAAGTAGGCCTGCAAGTCATAAAACTTGTTAATTTGCTTAAGGTTTGCATTTTTTATTGAAAACATATAATTTTTCAGCCGAAAATAAGTTTATAAACTGGGAGCACAATCTCACAAAAAGTGGAGACTATTTTTAATCAATCAGGGCTCTTCTAATCAATCAGAAAGATTTTTCATTGAGAAAACTTGCTAATAACTTCATTTAATTTGAATTTCTTTGTGTAATAATCATAGACAAAGTAAAAATGTGGATATAAAAAATATTTCTATATATCTATGTATATGTGCCTAAAACTGAAGTAAACAATCGCTGTCAAAATTACCCATTTTATTTGACACTTCTTGTCAGAAAAGTCAGAGTAAAAATGGCAGTAAAACCTTATGATCTAGTAGTAAAACACACTGCAACATGTATTTGTCAAGTATTTTGATGACACGCGCGCCGACTTATATTGGTTGTACTATGCGTATATAGGGTGTCCTAAAAATAATAATAAATAATTTTAGGTCCACGCCATTCCTCTTAGATCATCGTGGGTAATGACCTGTGCATACGCACCTTCAGGATCATACGTAGCCTGTGGAGGTTTAGATAACATTTGCTCGATATATAGCCTCAAAACTAGAGAAGGTAAATCGAAGATATTTTTATATTATATTTCTAAAATTAATTAATGTAATTTTTTTAAGGCAATGTGAGAGTCAGTCGGGAATTACCGGGTCATACCGGTTACCTATCCTGTTGCCGGTTCCTGGACGATAACCAAATTGTGACCAGTTCAGGAGACATGTCCTGCGCATTGTGGGACATTGAAACCGGTCAGCAAGTTACCAGTTTTCTTGGACACACTGGGGACGTTATGTCTCTGTCACTAGCACCAGATATGCGTACTTTTGTATCAGGTAAATACCCGTGTAATAAAAAAAGGCGTCAAAGACGGCTGAGGGACTGACGAGCGATGATAGACGTCATTTACGCTAAAAATTGACAAACTTGTTTAAAAAATGATAGAAGTTTAAAACTTGCTTGACCTCGACGAAATTATCATCGATTGTCGTTCCGCAGCCTTCTATGACGCTGTTTTTTTTTAGATCTTGGTATTTAAGTCTGTGAGAAGTTAGACTATGAAATCTGATGTAAGGATAGATGTAAAAATGGTTCGTTAATTTTTTAGGTGCGTGCGATGCCTCCGCAAAATTATGGGACATTAGGGAAGGCATGTGCAAACAGACGTTCCCTGGACACGAGTCCGACATCAACGCAGTGACGTTCTTCCCTAACGGGTTCGCTTTTGCGACGGGTAGCGACGATGCCACTTGCCGTCTCTTTGACATTAGGTAAGATATACCGAGTTACTAAAAAAACTGTATATTAACGTTAATTTGAGGTTAATTTACTATAGTAAAAAATGTACTAAACCTAGTACAAAAAAATTAGGTAATCACATCCCTTGGATTAACAGGTATGTGCAGGTCGACCTTAAACCGCATTATCTCTTTTGAATCCGATTCTAATCAGGGATATGTGCTGGTCATTTTATGCTATAGACATATCAGTATATTATATTAATGTTCTTTTTTTCTGTGATTTTCAGGGCTGACCAAGAGTTGGCGATGTACAGCCACGACAACATAATCTGTGGTATCACTAGCGTAGCGTTCAGTAAATCTGGCCGATTGCTGTTGGCCGGTTACGACGATTTTAACTGTAACGTGTGGGATTCCATGAAAACAGAAAGAGCCGGTAAGTTATCTACTATCGAAATAAAACGGCGTCGAGTCCGCTTTGAAATGACAAAATTGTACGTTTCCCATTTGTAATTCTACATATAAAACGACAACGATCTTCGGTTTCTTTGTCGTTACTCTGTATAGATTGACGATCTATCATGTCAATGTCAAAGACAGTGACATTGACAGTTAACATTTAATCTACTAAAAATACTATTTATTTAAAGATTTTCTATATAGTGGCTCTAGTATATTATAATTCGCCATGTATCTATTATTGAAAATTAATTATCTATTATTATTAATAATAGATAATTACTATATTGATCTGTTGTTGATTGATTAATAATAGATAATTACTATATTGATCTGTATATAATTCAATATTGATCTGTTGGAGCACAACACTGTTAGCCAGGAATATCTGAGTAACTTTCTGGAGGATGGCTATATGCCTTGTTTCCAGGGAGTAACAAGGCCAGCAGAATGTAATCAGGAAGGAACCTGCATTGATAATTTTTTCTTTAAAACAAACACTATAGCATATAAAGCAATTAAAATTACTCAAACTTTTACAGATCATTATCCACTATTTGTTAATATAGATACAACTCTAATGAATAAAGAAAGTAATTATAACCCAAATAGAATAAATTATAAAAAACTTAAAAATGTAGCTAATAAAATAAATTGGAATAATTTTTTGTTGGAAGATCCTAATGTGAGCATTGACTTAATAATTGAAAATATACAAAATTGTATATGTAAATCAAAAGAAAGTAAAAAAACAAATAAAAATGGCAAAAAATTGCCTAGAAAAAATTGGATTACAAAAGGAATAATAATATCATGCAATAAAAAAGAACATCTTTACAACTTGTGGAAACTAGATAAAAAAAATGAACAACTAAAAAAAGATTATAAAACTTACATAAAAATACTTGATAAAGTTATAAAAGATGCTAAAGTTAAACATGAAAAAAAACTGGTTGAAGCAAATTGTAATAATCCAAAAAATCTCTGGAAAATAATAAATAATAAAATAGGAAAAAGAAAAAAAGAAAATAACAAAATAGAACATATTATAGATGACAATAATACAAAAATAACAAACGCGGAACACATAGCTGAAGCTATGAATGGTTATTTCAGTGAGATCGGTGACATATTAAGTAAAAAAATTCAAAAATTCTCAGATGAAAAAATAAATCTTCCACCAATGAATCCAAAAACTATTTTTCTTAAACCAACTAGCACAGACGAAATTAAAACAATAATAAATAATTTAAAAAATAAATCGGGTGGGGTAGATAATATCCATGCTACTACACTAAAAGTGTTGTCTGAGAATATTGCAGAACCATTAATGCATGTTTTTAATAAATGCATTGAATTTTCTTTTTGGCCGGATTCCTTGAAAAGTGCAGAAATAGTTCCCATATATAAGGCAAATGAGAAAAATAAAACACATAATTATAGGCCCATCTCTTTAATTTCAAACATTGCAAAAATTCTTGAAAAAATAATCCATAGTAGGTTATATAACTTTATAATAAATAACAAAATAATCTCAGAGAATCAATATGGTTTTCTTAAGAATATGGGAACTAGAGATGCATTTTCAAACATAACGAATATAGTTTATAATAATCTGGATAAAGGAATCCCAATAATTGTAGCTTTCCTAGATTTGGCTAAAGCTTTTGACACGGTCAATCACAGGTTGCTATTAGATAAATTATATCAGTATGGGATAAGGGGAAGTGCACATAGATTGTTAAATAGTTATCTAAACAACAGAAAACAGAGAGTTAAAGTCAATCATACTATAAGTTCTTATCGAGAGGTAAAAGTAGGAGTTCCACAAGGTACAATACTTGGACCCCTTTTGTTTATAATTTATGTGAATGACATCTTGGAGTCTTTATCAAAAAATACAATAATGTCATATGCAGATGACACAGCAGTTATTTCTGCAGCAAAAACTTGGGAGGAAACAATAAAAAACATGAATCTTTATTTGGAGAAAATTTCAAGATTGTTAGCATTGAATAAGTTGTCATTGAATATAGATAAAACTGTTTTTATCACCTTTGGAAATTACTGTGATAGTGTGCCAGACCGGGTAGAAATAAAAATTAATAATAAGTGCCTAAAACGTGTAAATAGTTATAAATATTTGGGCGTAATTTTTGATTATAGACTTAGCTGGGCTGAGCACATAAATCATGTTATAGGCAAAACAAAATACTTAACAATAATTTTTTATAAACTAAAACAAATTATGACCACTAAAACACTAATGTTAATTTACTATGCTTTTTTCCATAGTGTTGTAAGCTATGGAATTATAGCATGGGGAGGTGCTTATATGAATAACTTGAATGTTGTGAATAATCTACAGAAAAAATTAATAAAAATGATCAGTAAAAACACTTTATTTACAACAAACTTACCACTTAATTTAGAACAACTTTTTTCTTTAGAATCTTTAATTTATCACTACAATAGTCTTAAAACAATATATTTACAATCAGAAAGTATAACAAGAAACAAAAGTATACCGTTACCCAAAATGATTAAAAGAGTAAGCAATAAAAATAATTATAATTTAGCAATAAAATTATATAATAGGTTACCAAATGAGTTAAAATCACTAACAGCATCAAAACATAATATTAAAACTAAAATAAAAAATTGGGTTAGAATTAATGTTTGATTTAAAAGATAATTATGTTATAGAATTTTTTTTTATGGTTTTTATGGTTCATGAGTCATATAACAAGTGAATACAGCAATCCCGCTGTTATCATTTGTAGTCATGTTTGGCACACTAGGTTAGGTTAGTATTAATTATTGTTGTTATGTATTAGTAGTTTGTTAATTATTATATAGGTACATCCAGCCCTACACACAGATAATTTATTTATCTCTGTAGGAGTTACAATGTAGTATTATTATTTTGTAATTTTTGTTTCTGGAAATAAATTATTATTATTATTATTAATCTATTATTAAAAAAGTGTAAGAATCTCACAGCTTTGGCAAGACCAAGGCCCTTCAAGACTAAACATGCTTTCAAGACTCTTGCAATTTTTTTTTCACGTTTAAATGACATAAGAAATTATTTATTAATCTAAACTTATTTTAATTTATTACGATTTTTTTTCTCGACTTTTACATAAAATTTTTAAAACTTGTTAATTTTTATTCGGCACCTTCGCCATTTCGTCATAAAGAAATTACATAAAATCAATGCTAATATTGCTGATATAAAATACTCAGTTTACAGTCCTTTTTTTAACGACAAGAACATAAATGTCAGTGGATTATATACAGAATGTTTAAAAAAAACAGTTTATAATTTTTTTTCGGTCTAGTTTAGATAAAAAAGTTTCTTTTTAAGTTAAAGCATTTCAGTGACAGTTTTGACAGTTTCTATTATTTGTTTTAGGTATCCTGGCCGGCCACGATAACCGAGTGAGCTGTTTAGGAGTGACAGAGAACGGAATGGCGGTCGGAACGGGTTCCTGGGACAGTTTTCTGCGCATTTGGAACTAAAAAGCAGAGAAAAACCCTAAAAAATGAACACAAAGGCAAAATTTCCGTTACAATCTCACCTACATCACGCCGCAGTGATTTTTTCATTTATTTTTTACATTTCTGTTTCATTTTGTTCACACAAAAAAACATTTTTGCCATATATATCGACACAGGAAAAATTAAAAACGATAAATATTGCATTTTTACTACTATAACTTTATTATATTGTAACTATATATTTTGTAAGGCTCCCTATCTCCTCTATATATTACGTGTATAGTATTTTTTATTTAATTTTCTTTTTTTTTTCGATTTTGTAACGCTCCCAGACCCCCGCCTGTGCTTAGAAAAATTAAAAAAAATATTTTTGTAGATTTTTTTTCGCTCTACATTATTATAAATATAATTGTAAGGTTAGGTTTTTAAGTTATTATTATTATTATTATTGTTTCTTTGTGATTATTTTTCCAAAAAAAAACGATGCTTATAGGCCTGTACGTGTTTGTATATTAGTGACATTATTTATTTAAGTGTTTAAAACAAAATGTTTAGAATTAAATAAAAAGGCGATATGATTTATTTTGGTTGTATTTATTTTTTTTTTCTATTTGAATCACTCTGTAGTGATGTGGGTGAGACAAAGTAACTAAGAATTATTTTGTTTTGCGTCGAACTGTATATCAGAAAAATCTTTTTTTTTTCTTCGGTTTTTGTCATAGTACAAACAAAAAAAAATCATCTAAAGAAAAGACCAAATAGGTTTATGCAACAGAACGTTGATTTTTTTCTTAAAACTAAAGTTCGAATATACGGGGTGTTCCTCAATAAGTGTCAGGGAGTGATTTTTCAAGTATTTTTACATAGAAACACGCGTCGTGCATTGAGAATCAACATTGGATGCATTGATTAGAAATAACCTGTATTCATTATGAAAAAGAGCTCTTTTTCAACTTTAGACACCCTGTTTGACAAAATATTAATTGAACACTTATTCAGAAACATCCTGTATTTAAAACAAAAAAAACAGAATTTTCTGTTTGTACTAATCTTGTGGAATACGATGTTGCCATTACGTGAAAACGATGTTGCTATTACGTGCATTTCTCCATAAATTAGATTAGTATGAAATTATTGGCTTTCGATCTGTTTCAAATTAGCTATGGTCTGTTTCACGAAAGATGTCTATAGAATAGTGTTAATTCAAGGGATGGTATTACCTTAAAAATTGTATTAGATTTAGTACATTTTTTAATAATTCATGTTAGAAATGTACTGAACCTAATCCAAAAATTTACCGTGTCATCTCTCGTGAACCTGATTCTAGTCGAAAAGGATAACCAGAGATAAGTGGTGGTTATTTTGTGCCATAGATATAGGCGCTTGTTACTATTGAAAGTAAAAAACTGACCAACAAAAATTCGGCAGAACGACTTCTAAACATATAAACAAAAAATAAAACGTGTAATACTGCCGCGCCATTTTGAAAAAAAAACACTGGCGTCTATGCGTATTTAAATAAAATTTAATTATTGTAAGAGAACCACTTTTCAAACTCTTTTTTTATCGAATAATAATGCATTTTGTTATTTTATCTATAGCTATTGACAGAGAGGATACGTTTTTTTTACGTGACATTAAATTTTATATTGGAGACTTGGAACAAAAATATTATCAGAAGATGTACTTTTCGATATCCCCCGTATTTTTTCTTCAATAATTGATGAAACGTCCTAACATATAGTCTCCAGTATAAAGAAATACCATGCGATCGAAAAAAAGGTGTCATAATTGGCTTAGAAATGGAAATCATTTTCTATCGTCGTTTCTAAGCTAATTTGCCGTCGTTCTTTTTCGATCGCACGGTATATGTATACAGGGTTATTTAAATATGTATCCAACCATCAGGAAGTGAATTTTTGAATGATTTTAAGGCTTAAAATCATACAAAAAGGTCGCTCATGTTTGGCTGATGTGTACCTAAATAACACCCTGTGTATTGTATGTAATTTAAAAAGTCTGTGGGTATAAAACAGTGGGTAACATATCCTACAAGTACTATAGCTTTTTGCTTAAAAAATACCGAATTTTGCGTTATATTTTCGATCCAATAAACTGTCAAAACTACACAAATACACGGTCTTTTTTACATAGCACACTCGATTTTTTTTAAAAATAAAGTGTAACTCTATATAGAAGCTCTTTTTTATATGTACGTAAAAGTAAGATAAACCTTTTTTTATTTTTGTTTTCAACTTTATCCCAAAATTTTACTAATATAAAAGGCAGCTTCTCGAAAAAAAAAACATCCCCTTAAAATGTAAGTGTATAATTTTTTAAAACTACTTAATATATAGGACGATAAGGAAAACCAAGTATGTTAAGTATGTACATGTATATATGAGTAAAAGCAAAACAAGGGTTGGGAACATGGATGGGTTTTGTACTGTAAGAATTCGAGAATAACAAATACGAAATTGGTTGGTGGTTTTAAAATTAATGTAATTCGTTTGAATTTGACATTCTCGACGAGAAAATCAACCAAGTTCAACCGATTTCAACCGAATTTTGGGCTCAAAAACCATTGATCGATCCTGTATTGACAGTACCCTTTTTTCTAGGTACTGTTCTCGATTTTTCGAACCACCCCGGTACTATATCAAGCAAATCGTTTTTTCCACACTACGAAAACAAACTATACGTTGTTTTTTTAGAGCGGACGACCCCTATGAGCTTTGTGAATGTGTGTTTTTTATAAACTTAGGAAACAAAAATTGTCCCACAAGAACAAAAACATTAATATTAACGTCTGACCTACTAAACGCTGTTTTTTCGATATATTTGAGCACAAATAATGCATGTAGCTATATATATACTTTCTTTTGTCCCCTGTACACAGAACGTTTCCTTGAAACGATGCGTTTTAATACGTTTTTGAGGCTCTCCCGAAATATGTACTGTAAGATCGAAAAAAACGGAATCAAGGTAGGCTGAGGAATGACAGTCGATAATAATTTTGGCGAGGTCAAGCCCTAGACATAATCTACTTGATCCGTAGTCTTTAATTGTTTAATAGCTCTTACTTCTATCATTTTTTAATCTTTTTATACTTAGAGTTAATTTTTGACTAGTTTTATGTCATTTTTTAGTAGTAGAGATTGACCTCAACAAAATTATCATCGATTGTCGTTCCCTAGCCGTCTATGACGCCGGTTTTCTTTCGACCATACGATATATACGCGGTTGTTGTCAAAAAATCACACAAAACAGTATAATGCTGACCAAATAAGTATGTCAGAAAAAAAGAAACATACCAAAAGTACCTACCATATTAATACCAGATAACAATTTAAAAATAATACGGTGACCGAAATGTCAAAAATATATATAGGGAGTTGAAATAATAAGGCGTATAAGGAACAGCACGAAAATAGGCAAGAATTTAAGACTAATGCCTTTTTGTTTTTCGTTATGTTGTGCTCTTTCTATATATTTGTTTATAATATCATTAAATTTAAGGAGATATAATTATAAACGCGTTATTTTAAGACCTATAAAAGGTTTTAAAGTAAAGCCGCGGTAATTTTTCAGGAACTATGTAGGTTTTAGAATTATATTGTCTTTTTTTATTGTTACCGATCAAAAAAAGAAAAATGCAGTAAAATTGAAGATGTGTCTCGTATGATATAGCATTATATGTAATAATAATACAATGTAAAACTACAAATAAAAGTAATAAAAAGGGATTAATCGTTTTTTACTTCTTCCTTTGCGAGGGTTTATCACACATAAAAAATCCTATAGTCCTTTTAATGAAACATGACTATACAACAAAAACGTACTGAATACAGTAAAATTTTTAGGCAATCACATCCCTTTGATTAACCTTTAATTAACCTTTTTTTTACAAATAAAAGCCATAAAATTGATTGATGTTTCTTTATTTCTCTTTTCTGAAGGTTTTAAAATTAAATAAAATAATCATTTGTATTACCCCATATATTTAAAACTTAATCCATTAAATTTGTATATATAAGCTAAAATAAGTTTATAATAAAGAGTGACATAAAATATACAGTGCAAATTATAACTATATAATATATTTTCTGTTTTTGAATAAGGAAAAAAATATTACTTGCCTATAAAGTAGTTTATATCAGTTCTAGTTTATGCTGAGAAATCATATTTTTATTCTATACATATAAACGTGTTATTTTATCAACCGATATCAGCAAATTATGTATTATTTACCCTGTTATTTAATTCTTTAATGATTTTCGAATATTATCAAATAAAAAACACCCAATATAAATTTTACAGTCCTTTTAACGAAAGTACTTTTAAAAATGTACTAAATACTGTACAATTTTTCTAGGTAATCAAATCCCTTGAGTTAACTTTTACTTGAAATGTACAATCGTAACATTGTTTTTATTATTGGTATTATAAAACCAACGATTCAAATATTCTAAAAATATTAAAACTATATAAACATTTTAGGTAATCTAACATGTTTTGAAAGCTGTGGTTTATTAAAGGTACATTTTGACCATGACTCTCGTGAAATAGACTGTATATAATTAAATGAATAAAAAGTCCCATAATATGATGTTAACTTTTTCTGTAACACTGTATATATAGATAAAAAAAAAATATTTGTAAAAATTAAAACAAAAAAAAATTGCCATATTTTAAAGATTCTCCTGGACATATACAAGACTTGATTTAATCTACTGGGTGGGCGAAAATTCTGTGGGCACCATTACCCTACAGTGCATCTCTCTAATTAAGGGTACAGTATATGCAACACACTCGTCCCATCCAGGTGATCTCCAGGCACTCTCCCTGGTTTCTTTCCTTTTGTTTAAATTTTCGTAACCTTTAAGAAGAATACATGTAGTCAAAAGTGTACAGTACAATCGAAAAAAAAATCGCGTCACAGGCTTCTTCGACGCCGTTTTTTTTCGATCGTGCGGTATTAATAACGTCAAAATCTTACACCAAATGTGATGCACGTTGTACAGTCTTCCGATTTGTGAGAAAAATCCAGCAAAAGCTTCGTCGTTATTTTTTCTAAAGTTGATGGCCCTGGCCCAATTATTGCCCCATTCGATCATGGTTCCTTTAAAACAAAAAATTGTGTTAAATACTACTATGACGCCTTTTTTTTTAAAAAAAAACGTACCTGGTTTAAGTGCGTAACTACGGATCTCGTAGACGTTTTTGGGCTGTCTCAAGACTATTTGAGGCCAGTAACTAAAAGCCAATAAATACTGTAAATGTCTGGCCCTGATAAGTTTGCCTTCTTCTTGTCTCAGTTTCTGATAGTCCTAGAAAATTTTGTTTCGTCAACTAAAAAATTAATCAACCCCCTTTCAAGGAACTTGTTACCAGTTGACACCAAATAACATTGGTGCCAAGTGGTAACAATCTTCTTCCCAGTGTTATCCTTCCTTTAATCACTTTATTATTATGTTTTTTATTTTTTTAAATACTAACCCCATTTGTATCAGTCAATTCATTGAATTTATCAATTTGCTGAAAACCTCCTACAAATTTCCATAAGTGAATAGCCTGATCCTGATCACCAACGTTCACAGTCCAACTTCCAACCAGTTGTACGTTTTTATTCAGACTATCCTGTGAACTTACCCAACCCACAATATTGTTTCTAAAACATAATAAAGAGGTTTAAAACTGCAAAATTCTACCGTTTTTTAAGTTCTTACACATTATTTAGATAGTTTTTTTTCGAGTCCGCCCTGTAATTGTGAGTTTGCAGGGCGTAGATCACCTCTTTGTCGCTTAGCATACGACTGTGACTTTCCTTGGTGGGTTCGATTTTTCTGACGAAAATTTTCGATAGCCAGGCATCGTTTTTAGCGCTGGATGTTGAAATATTCCTAAAATAAAAGGTATTTTTAGGTCCAATGACCCGGCAACAACATTAAACTATGTATAACGATTTATTTTACCCAAATTCTTACCTTAAATTTTGAGGAATCGCGTTGAAACACTTCAACGAGTTGGCCATGGTTCTTGCAACACTCGTTTGTTATTTTTCTAGCCAGTTTTTTGATTATTTTTGAGTATTTTTAAGTACGAAAACAACACGTATCAAGTTACGTATACATGCGGTTTCGAACGATCTGTTTTTTTATCAGCCAATCAACACGAAACATTAACCAACGATAGCTTCTTATCTGTTCTATTTAACTTATATCGTATATATTCAATAATAAAACAATAAAAATTCCTCTGGGAATAGCAAAAATGTTTTTAAAAATTTATATTATATCAAAATATATTACAAAGTCGTTTGAGAACCGCCATGTTTTCAGCAAGTGTTTAACTCTGGTCAGCTGATTTTGACAGTTCGAAATTACGAACTCAGAGATATAGAGGTAATCAGAATGGGCTTCGACGAGTGCGTATCGATAAATTTTCTTACAGCTGAGATCGATAATTAATTACATCGTCTATTGTGAGCTGCTGTGTGTTTGATTCTTCTTCAGGCAGCCTGCTGGCCTGCTGTCCAGCAGCTGTTCATATTCACTAAATCTTTCTTATGGTGTGTTTGTGTTAACTCTTACTCTAGTTGCAATTTTATTGGTTTCCTAATTAATTTTAGTCTTTCTAAAGCTTTAGCTATAGTTAGCTGACCCTGCGGCCCTGCGGGCCACCATTTACCCAGGTGGCTTAGTTTAATTTTTTAGTAACTATCGATATGACATCATTCAGGCTCATTCCTACCCCTATATCTCCGAGAAAAAATCAGCGTTTATCTTCATTTGACATATATCAGCTGGGGGTGGGGAAATGTCAGATTTAGAGGTTATATTTATTTATTTTTGGGCGGTTTTTTAATTACTGCAATTAAAAATCGAAAAAATATTTAAATAATGGGTAAGAAATGTTTAATTTTCTTATTAAACAATTCTAGCTGAGTTTTTACGATTTTTTCAAGCCAATTCAGAGGTCTACAAGTTACAACAGCATCTGTCCTTATTGAAACAAGAGTATTCGAAGCTACAGACCAAGTACCACAATTTGGAAAGTCGGTACGCTTATATAGCAGCAACAAACAATGATTCTACAGAGAACGATATCAGTAACAGTTTTGCATCAAGATTAGTAACGACAATTTCAAAATTATACGATTCAAGCTTGTATAGTGACATTAATATTAAGCTACTAGGTTTGTTAGTACTATTTTACTAGTATAACATAGTTAACATTCTTTTTTTTCATTAGACAAAACATACCCAGCTCATAAAATTGTTTTAACAGCCAGATCAAAGATGTGGGACGAAGAATTCTTGAAAGATAAAGAGGAATTGGATTGGTCCGATATGGATCCACTAGTTGGTCATGCTATAGTTCTATGGCTGTACAAGGTACAATTTTTTAAATTATATTATTTCTATAGATGTTACAAGGTACTATCCACTTTCTTAGAGCGAAGTAAATCACAATTCTGATGAAATAACGTTGCTGTTGATTAAACAAGCATACAGCTTCAAACTGGACAGTTTACTAGAATCTTGCGAGCAGTACCTTATATCTGTGGTCAACATAAGGACTTGCGTGAAATTCTACAGTGTGGCCGAGGAAATTCAAGCTACCAGCTTGAGAGAATATTGTTCAGGTAATGCTTCTTATAGAGAAATTTGGCAGACAAATTTGTTTAAAAGCTCTGAGCACATTTTTTAATGTTTCTTATAATCTCATAACTCTGTGGTTAAAAAAGACAGCATGCTTTCCCATTTAAGTAAGGGACAGTAAGGAAATTGTTGGACATGGTTGTTATGAGATTTTTCCTTGCAAATCTGATATTACTGTCATTTTAAATTCTTTTTTGAGATTTCGATTTTTCAAGGTTTTTTTGACTAATTTGAAATTAAATCTGTGTTTAGTTTAATTAAAACCGCGATTTTCTTTGCAATAAGATGCCATTACCTCTCAATAATCTGATTCAGCAATTATTTTTAACAGGAAAGAAATGATTATTTGATCATTAATTTATTTGAATGAAAAAAAAAAGATTCGAGTTTTTTTATTCGGCACCTTCGCCATTTCGTCAGGAAGAACCTATTGCTAATTTCTAACTCTAAGTTTTATAAGGTAATTCTTTTATAAAATGCCTTAATTTACTTATTCTAATGATGTGCTACATGCTATGATATATTCTATGATGAAAACCTATTTTACAAAACCAATGAATAGGAATAGGCAACTTGTTTCGTCTACTCAATTATTTTAGACAGGAAAGATATTAAAATTACATGCATTTTATTTGACACTTCTTGTCAAATATTTTGACAACGCGCACGTCAACTTTACATTTGATCAGTGCCTTCTATTAAAAGATCAGCCTACGGGCGGACTTTTGTTTACTTCATCAGCTGTACATACTTAGATATTGGGTTAGATTCCGTTTCATATTTTGTCGGTTGATTTTTGGTTTTAACTCTTTGATTTTTGGTATTATTTATTATTGTAGTGCAAAAAACTAATTATTTTGGTGTTGAAGTGACATAAACTACTACCAGATATCTGGTCACTCTCGGTTTCGCATAAAAAAATAGAAATTTTAAAAATTACACGTTGTGCAAGTGATTTAACCTAGAAGTGCCCATACATTTTTTACTTATCGTGATTTTTGGGTGTGTTTTTTAAGACTAACAATTCATCAATAAAGCTTAAGTGGAGTGTGGTTTGGTTGTGTTCCTGGTGGAAAGGATAGTTATTATACTAGGCAGCCTAAAGTGTCCGGAAGAGCAAGAAAAGTGGGTACGAGTTATAAATCAAGAGAATTTTATTGAAAATATCTTTAATAAATTTAAAAATAATATTCTCCCATGATGGTATTAATGAAAACTGGACAATTATGTTTATTTTATTCATATTGTGGAATCTCCACTCCAAGTGTTGCTGGTTCAGCTTCGATAGATTCAAACACGTAAGTAGGTATTATGAACTAGGGAAAAATAAAGAATATGTGTATTAGAGATCATGAAAAAGATTATTATTTTGAGTTCAAATTTTAAAAAAGATTTTTGTAAAGACAAGACTGATACAGTTTAAAAGAAGAATGTGTTTTGTTTGATAATATATAATGTATGTTAAGCATAACATATATTTGTTCAGTAATTTTTAATGAATAGTATTGATTATTTATAATACCAAATTAATATCAAATATTAAAGTGATGGCTGAATACAATATGAATAAAATAACAATAAAATTGGTATATTTGCATAATACAAAATTAAGTTTTAAGAATAAAGGTATTACTAAAAATACTAAGAAATTCATATTTCTTTGTTTTAATTGGTCTAATGTTATTTACATTTTACGTAAGAATTATACCGTATCATCGAAAAAATCGGCGTCTAGTTGGCTTGGAAATGAACATCGATGACATTCCCTAAATAACTGTACACATAAAATAATTAACTAGAATTTTACAATCTTGGAAAATTTGATATTCTTGAACCTTGATTCTAAATATTCTAAATTTTTTGATTTTCTTGGAATTTAGGTTCGGGAAAAACGCTGATTGATTTTTCATTTGGTTTTTCATTATTTTTATTTGGTTTAAAAAAAAAACGGTTCGGCTAACATTATAGCCTCCATCAGTGTTGTGTCATATGAAAAAAATAGTGTCGAATATAATCCAAAAAATTGCATATAAAATATTCACACCACGCACATAATGTTTACTGCGTACTCCATAGTCAATGTAGATAATTTTAGTGTTAAGAATAATAATTTTAAAAAATATGTGGTCATCTTTTGATAAGTTTATATTAGTTTATTAATTGCAGTAAACATTATGAGGTGTGAATTATATTGTATATGTAATTTTTTGGATTATATTCGACACTATTTTTCTCATATGACACAACACTGTGAAGGCTATAGTTAGCCAAAACGTTTTTTTTAAACTAAATAAAAATAATGAAAACCCAAATGAAAACTTAATCAGCGTTTTTCCCGAACCTAAAATCCCAAGAAAATCAAAAATTTTAGAATAATTTAACATATAAAATGCCAGCGATCTTCATTTCATAGCCATCGCTGACGCCTTTTTTAGATAATATTGTATTATTTGTAAATATAATTTTTCGAACATTGATACTTGCAAAATATACATATAAATTTTGTGAATGCAAATAATAATACATCACTATTAGTAGATATTAAATGTTTTTTGTTAAATTAGATCGATTTTCAAACCCCAAAATTTAAAATATATTTACATTTTACCCATTATCTTATGTACCTATACATTATTTAATTTGTACATTGTAAAACATTTGCTGCATTTGTATGGTTCATAGTTTATTTGCCAAAGTATTTATTACTATAAAAATGTTGTAGTTATTAACTGTATATTATGTATATTTCATTTAAACTATATCATTTTTAAAATACAAACCAAAAATCTGAGGAATAATTATGTTTTCCATGTATTCTACAACATATTTATTAATCCGTTATATCTAACTAGCGTGACGTCATAAATATCGCCCGTAGGCTGATCTTTTAATAGAAGGCACTGATTTGATATTAATTTCAGAGAGAGCAAAAAAAGTAATGTAATTTAATTTCATGTAATTTTTTTAGGTTTAATTTCAACGCATTGGGACGACCTAAATTCAACAGATTTCGAACACATGAGCGGACCCTTATTGTACCAAATGCTGAAGAATAAAGCGCAGTTGCCGCTTCATAGCGCTGTCAGATTGCAGAGAGAAGACGTAGTGTTTCTGTGTCTAGTTGAAAATTCTAGCAGGGTAAGTTTCAGTATTATTTTAGTCTAATATTTCCCCACTAACTTAAAAGGATACAAGGACGCTTAAGACCCATAATATAGGGGGTCTGGAGTAAAATCTGTGACGTTAGAATTACGGGACGCCATTTTTTTGGTGCCAAACAACGGGAGTTACATTTTTAATAGTTTTTTTGAGTGCAGTGGATTTTGTATAAAATGTATTGCCATGGTAACGGGTCCTTGTATTCTTTAGTTATTGGACAAAATAAAACAAAAATCGTAATAATTATATTAAAAACATATTATTTATTATGGCACATGCAGTGGACCTATGTATAGTCAAAAATGACTATATTCATATCATACAAATCACAATTTCATAAAATTTAATCATTATTAAATATGAGAAATGCTAAAATTTTCTAATTAGGTATGTCTCGAGTTGAAAAAAGATAAAAATCTATTAAAATAAAACTTCACAGCCACATTATAATCAAACATGGAATAGATATATACAAAAGTAAGTTTCCTTTAGGGATAAAGGCATTATTGCATAAGTCTCCTTTACAGTAACAGTGTTCAATAAAGGGGGTTCTCAGCCCTTTGTCTTTGGTAGTTTTACACCCTTCCACGTAGGGTTCCTCCACTTCAATTTCCTGGTGCCACTTGCCGTTTCTTATTTTTTGCGTCCGGTACATCTGCAGGGCGCAGTCCCTCTCAGTTCCGTTGATTTGTTCTACAAAAATTCAATATTCAAAAATACAATTATAAAGGGTGCGTCTTAAATAAGTTTTTTTCGCAAGAAACATGTCGAAAATCGTGCATTTTTTTTAAATTTTCCTGTATATTTTAGTTCACCGCAAATTTTCTCATGGTATAATTTCATAATCTCAGATATTACCATGTTACCAAATTTCAAAGTTTACATTTCTTTTATCGATATCTACCGGCCGTGAAAATATTTGCACTTGTTTAAGACTCAATCTCTATATCCAAGAATTTTTTTTGCGACAGGATACGCCACTGCTTTACGTATTTAATGCTATACAGGGTGTCCAGTGCAGAGGTTGATTTTTCGTCAAAAAATTATGGAAAAAACTTCCTATAAACATGAGTGTGGAAATGCGTAATTTTATAAACAATTTTTTACATGTTTATACGAACTTTTTTTCGTAGTTTTTGATAAAGAATCGCCCTGTATATTTATCGATTTTTTTTAACAAACGAGAGAACTTATTTATAATATTATGATTATAACTTAATAACTAGTTATTTGTCATTATAAATCATATTTTACCTTCGCCAATTTTACTATGGGTATTTTTTTTCATACAGTACGTAGAATAAGGACAGTCCACTATGAATTTGTCGGAATAATCAAAACCATTACACAGACTCTCGCCAGTGGTGTAGATATTTTCAGCAAAAATACATTTATAGCATTGTATGGCTCTTGTATATAATATACCTGAAAAATAAATCAAAACGAAATAGTAAAAATAACAATAATTATTATTTCCAGATTTTTATTATTATTTATTTTCCTTAGCTATCAATAATATGTAGAACAATAATAATTAATAAATAATTTAATATTTTCTAAAAGTTATAACTGGTTATTTATTCTCCGATTGAAGATGAAAGTATCTGGTCCATATATATTAAAAAAATTCAGTCGTGTTAACCTTTGGCTGTAAATAAAGAACAAGGTCATTTTAAGGCGATTGTAAAAAAACAAGAGCGATCTAAAAAACAATTTAAAATTACCATAGGTTAATCGGATTTGTTATTAGAGTTATTTATTGCTTTTTAATATCCGCCTATAGTTTGAAACAAGTCAGATTTTAGATTTTGTCGCTAAATTTGTTATACAGTTTAGAAAATAAACAATTCGAGATACATTACGAAGATCTTAGTTACATTTCCATGCGATTTGAGTGAACTATACGAACCTTGAAAGTATTTGAAATGAAATAATAGTGCAGTCAATCATTCAGAACGTCCAGTTTGTTCACTGACATTTTGTCAATCGTAATTGCAACTCGATTTCGTAGTATAAATTACAATGTTCCCTACTACGCTACGTAATTACTCCGAGTAACAGTTAAAAAACAATTAAAATCCGTTCCTTGATTTGTTTAACTAAAATCGCCTCAAAGTATAATTATTCCTTTTACTCTCAATAGTAGCGGATAAAAAAATAGGGTTGTATACAGGGTGGTCATATAATATATTCTACAGATAAAAATAATTTAGAAAGTTTCATACATTTTTCTAGAAAAATTATTATCGGGTAACCAACAAGTCAGCATGTTTATTTTTCGAAATTACTCCCCGGCACAAAATTCCACCACTAAAAATTCGACTAAAGTTTGATGTTTCATAACTTTTTATTTTGTAATCCGATTTTCATGATTATAGTATTAGTATAAAGATAAATTTATTGGCATTCATTTTTATTATTTTAATGGCTTATATCCTTCGGTTTGGTGGATCTATACCGAGGTAAATCAAAACGTTGTTTTTTGCAAAAAATTTAAAACACCCTGTGGAAAAAACGAGACGGGCATTTTGGATAAAAAAACACTTTCCTGTAATCTTAGATGTATTCCTAACATGTCATTTTTTGAATTATCCCATTATTTCTATTCTTTTATGAGCTACACATTTTTAAGTAAAGTATTGATTTCAGAGATTCTTTTATTGACAAAAACAATAATTTTATAATAATTTTAATAGTATATATTCACCTATCGCAGCAGTAACAGCTCGTGGTTCGTCGTATCGGATGAATAAGGGTAACTACCCTTGATCTATAGCTTGATATACTACCCTTGATCTATGGCTTGATAAATATCATCATAAATATCAAGTTCTAGAATAAAATGATAGATCAGATGATAAATATCAAGCTATAGATCAAGAAAACCCTCTACAAGAGCTAATCCTCCGTTAATGCTAGCCATAGCTCTTGTAAAGTTTGTGGTGGAATAGGACGACGACGAACAGCTCTTTTAAGTTCATCGCACAAAAAATCAATCGACCTCAATCCAATCGTTCGATTGGATTGTTCTGTTTTTTTTTTTCCAAAATACCCGTCCCGTTTTTTCCACAGGATGTCTTGAATTTATTGCAAAAAAACGAAGTTTTGATTTTCCCCGTTATAAACCCACCTAATCGAAATATATAAGCCATTAAAATAATAAAAAATAATGCCAACAAATTTATCTACAAACTAATACCATAATCATAAAAATGGGATTACAAATTAAAAAGTTATGAAACATCAAACTTAGTCAAAATTTTAGGGTTGGCGGAATTTTGTGCTGGCGAGTTTTTCAGTTAGTTCAGAAATTAGTTGGAAAAACCCGAAATCAAAATGAAACTTCTACACCCTGTATCTCCGCAACAAAGCATTTTGGTACTTTTTTTTATTTTTATTTGCAGAATACAATAATTCGGGCCGCCCTGTATACAGGCGTCTGTTAATTTTCGAACATTAGCCTTGATTTTTTGTTTTAAACTATATATAGGCTTTATGTAAATTAATGTCTGCTAGAAACAAGTTAGGTATAATTAATTGGCGTGGTACTAATATTTGTTATTTATTCGTAAAAATAAACGAATTGCGTATATATTAAGGGTACGGTACGGTTAAAAGTGGACATTGTATTGCATTTTGCGACTAATTCTGGTAAAATGAAAGTTACACGCCCTCGTTTTGATAATTTGAAACGTTTTGAGTCGAATGGCGTGCAAAACGAACTAAAACATTATATCACTGTCACAAATATAATTAATTACATTAGGTAATTTGATTAGAGTTGCGTAGAGGACGTTTAAATTTCACGAAATTCGTGTAATTACCCCATTTTAGGAGATTATTAAAAAATCTCTGATATTTCTTAATTTTTTTTTTCATTTTTATACGACCTCGAGTCTGGGACACCCTGTATACCCTATATCCTGAATTAATCGCCATATAATTATCGCAACACTTCATTATTCTTAGTATTCAATTGTTATCCGTATCCGGACACAATATAAACCATAAAAATGGCGATAGTACGTTCGTATTTTTTATTGTCAGAGGTCATTTGCTTTATCGAGCTATACAGAGCTAAAAAAATATGGAAATATGTGTATTATTTAGGCACGTAACTTGATATGGACGGTACCAAAAGTACTCCCCGGCGCAAAATTCCGCCACTCTAAAAAATTGACTAAGTTTGATGTTTCAAAACTTTTTATTTTGTTACCCGATTTTTATAGATTTATTGGCATTATTTTTCTTATTTTAATGGCTTATATTCTTCGGTTAGGTGGGTTTATACCGGGGTAAATCAAAACGTTGTTTTTTGTAGTAAATTCAAAACACCCTGTGGAAAAAATGAGACGGAAATTTTGGTTAAAAAACACTTTCCTGTAATCTTAGATGTATTCCTAATATTTAATTTTTTTAATTATCCCATTATCTCTATTCTTTGATGAGCTACATATTTTTATTTATTATTTTATTATTTTTAAGTAAATTATTGATTTCAGAGATTCTTTTATTGACCAAAACAATAATTTTATAATAATTTTAATAGCGTGTATGTCCACCTCTCGCAGCAATAACAGCTCGAGGTCTTCGTTGTATCGAATGAATAAGGGTAGATATTCTTTGTTGATCTATAGCTCTTGTAAAGTTTGTGGTGGATTAGGACGAAGAGACGCACAGCTCTTTTAAATTCATCGAACAAATGTTCGATTGGATTGAGATCGGGACTACAAGGAGGACATTCCAATCTTCGTAGTCCAAACTCATCCAGGTACTCGTTAACTACTCGTACTCCTAACTCGTTACCCCGCGCAACGTGGGTCCTGGCATTATCATGCATCAGTATCAACTGATTTCCAATGAAAGGAGCAAATGGAACTACAATTTCTTGGAGGACATCCTCAATATAACGGTGGGCATTGAGAGCTCCATTTTCAACAAATTCAAGATTGTAAATATTTCAGTACTTTATTTAAAAATGTGTAGCTCATAAAAGAATAGGGATAACAGAATAACTCATAAAACGAAATGTTAGGAATACACCTAAGATTACAGGAAAGTGTTTTTTATTCACAATGCCCAACCCTTTTTTCCACAGGATTTTTTGAATTTATTGCAAAAAACGTTTTGATTTACCCCGGTATAAACTCACCTAACCGAAATATTATAAGCCATTAAAATAATAAAAAATAATGCCAACAAATTTATCTACAAAGTAATACCATAATCATAAAAATCGGATTACAAATTCGAAAATTATGAAACATCAAACTTAGTCAAACTTTAGGGTGGCGGAATTTTGTGCCGGGGAGTTTATAAATGGATTGTATGTTTTAATATGACTAAGAATATTCTTATTGAAAAAGAAACATATTAAAAAATAATAAATCAGGAATTCGAGTCAGTTTCGATATATTTAAATATCAATTTTTTTTCGTATCTACATCCGAAAAAATAGTAATTTTGAGGTCGATGTCCCCCTTTTATTTTTGTTACTAAATCAAAACTTCTGTTGGGGCGGTAATTGTAACTAATAAGATCACACTCTGTACAATAATATAGGCCCGCGTCCTATAAAATCCGGAAATAGATGATAAGCAGTCGTTTGTACGTGACCTAAAGGTCCTAACTCATGTTTGTCCAGGGGCGTACACAGTTTTTTTCTCCCTACCCCTCTATATCTCTAAATATACTTACACTGGACTATTAATAATAATAGTAATAGGACAGAACTGTAACCACTATGCCATGCCATAATATCACCGCACCAACACCATTAGATCCCACGCAATAACTTGAAGATGGGTTCCTCGAAACCCATTTATAAAATTGATAGACTTGGTTGTATATTTCTTCACTTTCATCTGGTATTATTCATCTTGTATTATTAAAATGTCAGGTCAGGTGTTTGTTGTTATGAAATGCCAAGCTGCAATCCAAATTTAATTAGAATTATTTAATTTTTAAATTAATTAAAAGTATTTCAACATGTTGCAATTAAAGAAAAGTACCTATTACATTAATACCTATAATTAAAATTATATTTATTTATGCTATATCTGATTTTTTTTTTGGTTTGTATGTATTTTTTTCGTGTATAACTTTTCTGTTTTCAACTTCTATAACAGGATAGCCTAATTACACTTATCCTTGGCTTCAAAAAATAATATTGGCTGTTAAGTGAGATTCTATATATCTACTTTTTCAAATTCCTAGATATTATTAGTATATATTTTGTGTTTACATTATATTTTACTGCAACAAAATTGCGGTTTTGTTAAAAAAAATCACAAGCAACTATTAAATCAAAAAGTTGTCTATAAATAGATGTAAATAATAATAATACTAAATAAATAATGTAATCTATTAATTCTAATCATATTTTGAATTCGGTATTTTTTTCAAAACGCTGTGAATTTATGTCATAGATTTATGTCAAATTGATAAGAAAATTCTACTTACTAATCAATAAGACTTAAAATTATTGGTGATGAAATATAAAATACAATGTTTTAGAAACCATTTTTCATTAAAACTACAAATCTCAATTTACTGGTTATTTAAATTTTGTTATTTTTGATTAAAATTTCTTAATGATTAAAACGGCGGGCGCACAGCTTCGAGAGGAATTTATTTATTTTTCTTTTAACACAAAATTCTCGCAGTTTGAGTTAAATATAGCACGAATTGCCAAAGATTTTCAAGATATTTTATACATTAACTCGTAAAATCATTCAAAAAATATTTCCTATAGTTAATTTTTCTTTACCAAAAAGGTGTTGATATAATATATTTAAATTCTAAATACCCCTACCTGTTAAAATATATTATAAAATATAGCACTTTCTCACTATGTATTACTTAAAAAAGCTGTTTTAACTAATTTTTTTTAATGTTGAACAATATTTTAATTTATATGTATTGTTTTATTTAATGATAACGTAATTATTTATTGTTTTTATTCGCTGTTCATGTTTCGATAGTCTATAAACGACTACGCGATACGCTGGATCGTAAACAAAATCGAGTTTTAAATGCGCGGTTGTCGCATTTAAGCGCTTTACCATTTCTTAAATAAATTAATAAATGTTACGTAGTTTTTATATGCTAATTTCTAACACTTTTGTTTCTGGTATACCACATAACTTCATAGAACGAAAGATTTATATACACAGTGTTCAGAATAATACAAGGATATAAAATAATAAACAAATAAACTAAAAATATTTATTTATTTTTGCACTTTTGACGCAGTGGCTTCATATGTTATTACATGATTTTTCTGTGGAATCTGTAAAAAAATCTGATCTACTTAAAGAGTGTTAATATTGGCAACAATGTTGGGGATCCGTGCTGAAATTTTTCAGGACATAGCAAGCATTCCTGAAAGAAGATTCAAGAGAGTTTCTTATTTCCGCCAACGGTTGAAACTTATACAAATTATGGACGATTTTTTAGTTACGAATCATTTTTAGTTTATACAGGGTGCGTCTGAACAAGTGTCTGATATTTCTCAGGGTGATTTTTCAAGTATTTTTATCGGACCATGTTTAAAAATAACCTGTATATACAGGGTGTCCCAGTACGAGAACGCACACTACAGGAATATTTTTTTTTATTCTATTTCAAAGATAACACTCCTAATTTATTAATAAATTATTAAATTGTAGGAAAAGACATATTTAAAAAATGATGATATTTTGTTATAAAATAAATATAACACAGCACTCTGTATAAATCCTGGAAATCAATGTCTGTAAAAACCGAATAATTTTTTTGACAAGCGTTTTTATTATAGTTTTAATACGGTATTCTCAATAAATTTTGCTATAAAAGGATTGGCGGAAACCGTCTTCGTAATAAAAACGGCGTCGTACAGGCTAGCTATGACGTCATAAAGCTAAAGGACATCGTCTGGCGCTTTTAAATTATCCGTGAGTCATTTCCAATGTCCGTTTCTTTGTACAGGGTGATCCACGCACGCCTGTTGTGATACTTTATCTTGTAAAGAAGCAAAAAATATGTACAGTCCATTTCACTATTTAAAAACAATGTTGTGTGAGGAATATTTCGATTATCATTGTATATTATTGATATTTCATTATTAATTGTTATTGTACATACAAGATTGTAATGTGCAAATAGCTACTATGAAAAAATAACGGTTACCTCCAGGGATGTGATTACCTGAAATTTTTGTACAGTATTTATTACATTTTTAATATGAACTTTTTTTCATATCAACGAAAGTATGAGCGATCTGAAATATCCCAGGGAGGTGATGAGCTAATATTTCCGTACCATATTTAGTACATTTTTAATATGAAAGAATATTCAATATTTAATATGAAAGAAGTTTCAACTTATACAGGTTGTCCCAGAAATAAGTACAAGTATTTTAACTGGTAGTATAGTTCAACCCCAGAAACACGCCTATGAGGTTTTTTTCGCGAAAATTTTTTTCTGAAAATTCGAAATTTTTTGGAAATTTTTTAGTTTTTAGTTAAAAAAACATAATTTCTTGATAATATGGCAACATAGGTATTAGATTAAATTTACAAGAAAGAAAATCCAGAAAAGATCCAGTGGTTCTCAAAATTTTAGCAAAAAATCATTTTTTGCTAAACTCCGTTATTTTGGACTTATTTGAAAAACGATAAAGAGAAAATATGTTTCTTATATCGGGATCTACCAGCCCTTAAAATACTTGCACTTACTTCTGGGACACCCTGTATAATAAAGAGGATGTTAATGTATAATACCTAAAGTAATTTTTTTAATATGAAAGAATAGAGTTTCAATTGTATATTTCAAAGTTTGAACGATTCGAAAAATCCAAAGGATGTGATAACCTAAATTTTTTGTACCAGTTCTAGTACATTTTTTAATATGGCCGTGTTTTTACAGTTATCCGATATAGTGAACATTTGGTCTCAGCAAGGCGACCTACCTCTGGAACTGGCACTAAAAAGTAAAAACGGAAGCATAGCGGCAACACTGGTCCAACACAATGCCGATATTAATCTCAGAGATATAGATGGCGAACCGCTGTTGCACAGGGCCATTAAAAGGGACGACAGTTTTGGCGTTTTGTTTTTGTTGGAGTCTAACTGCGATGCCACTCTATCTTCTAGGTATCTATATTGTATTTTATTGTTATATATTAATATATTTATTTAGTACATTTATTTCATAGAACCGGAAACGATACAGCCCTACATTTGGTGGCCGGTTCTCCAGGTTTAGAGGATTCCGTCAAAATTGCCGAAAAATTGTTGAACAAAAACCTGAACGTAGATTGTCAGAATAAGCTCGGCTTCACCGCGCTTCATATATCGATACAAGCCGACAACAGCGCCATTTTCGATCTGCTACTTCGACAAGTTAGTCCTAGATCGAAAAAAAAATGGCGTCAAAACCGTCTTTGACGCCGTTTTTTTATCGTACTTTATATATTTTATTAATATATTTTAGGAACAAATAAACGTAAATTTAAAAACAGTAGACGAGCATACTCCACTCTACTATGCATTGCTAAAGTACGAACTGGACGTTACACACTACGCGGAAGTTTTGCTGGCCCGCGATGCGCAGACGGATCCCTTATACTCTTCCCACGCCTGCGCTGATCTACTACAGACCCTAATAATACAGGGTAGTACGAAAGCGGCTGCTCATTTAGCTGGTCACGTGCGTAATTTGAATCACGTGAACGTGGAAGGCGAAACCGCTCTACACTTGGCCTGTGAACGGGGATACGATGAATTGACCGGTACACTGGTAAATCATAGCCTCTAGTCGGGTGAAATATGTCAAATAAAGACAGCTCACGTCAAAAATGTCACAATTTAGGGTATTTGTTTATTATCTGTAGACTTTAAGGTTGATGAACATATTATTTAACGAAAAAAAAAAGAAACAACATACAAGGTGGCATAAGTTGTCTTTATAACTATTTCGATCGACGCCTAATGTATTAAGGCACCCACACACTAAAGGTTATTTTGCTCGGTTTTAACCGTACAGTTAAAAGTACGTTCAATAAGATTTTAGAACGTACGGGTAAAACTGGACCGCAAAATACTCACGTACACTGACGTTTTTAACTGTACAGTTCTACCCGTACGGTTAAAACCGTTCGAAATAACGTTAAGTGTATGGGGACCTTTAATCATTTTTTCTTCAAGGTTAAATTGGGAGCCAATCCAAATCTCTTGACCAACGAGTTAAGACAGTCCCCTCTACACTATGCGGTGAAGAATAACGCATCTGAATGTATAGAAGCCTTGATTGAACATAATAAAATGATTGAGGAAGGAAGTAACGGCGAAGAAAGCAGGTAAAGTAATATTTTTTCTATTATTATTATTATTATTACTCGAAATGTGATATGCGCTCAGAGATATAGAGGTAATGATATAGATATATAGAATGAGCTTCATCTACGGGGGAGATCAAAATGTAATAATAACTTTTTTTTTTAGTTTTTTTGCCTCCCCCTTTTGTACTACCATAAATGGAATTTCTCATTCTCCCTACCTCTCTACAGGGTGGTCCTAACTGTATTTCGGAAACTTCGCCATCATGTATATCAAAAAATGCTTAGTTTCTGAGATATAGGGTGTGGAAGTTTCATTTTTATTTCGATTTTTTTCAAATAACTTCTGAAGTAACGTCAACATTTGGATGAAAATTGGTGTCTGGGAGTTTTTTGACGTGGGAAATTTGATTTTGATGCCAATATGACTCCTACTTGTAGAGGGCGCCACCTACATATTTCGTAAATGTATATTTTTTTACTCAGCAGTTTTATACAGGTATGGATGAAAAGTTATTACTCTGCAAACTAGTTAAAGCATATGTAGGTGGCGCCCTCTACAAGTAGGAGTCATATTTACATAAAAATCAAATTTCTCATGTCCAAAAACTCCCACACCAATTTTCATCCAAATATTGACGTTACTTCTTAAGTTATTTGGAAAAAATAGAAATAAAAATGAAAAAAATAAAATTCTACACCTTAATTTCTACTCCGAAATTAAGCATTTTATGACATACATTTATACAAACTTTTTTACTTATTTTAATTTCCAGAATATGCTGCCGAAGTTTCCGGCATACAGTTCGGACCACCCTGTATATCTCTGAATAGAATACCGGAATCTAACACTATTACTAATTATTTCAGATTACTACAAGTTAATTTTAATCTACGCGACATATACGGGGACACCGCGATAAGTTTAACGTTGAACGAGGGTTATAACGACCTGGTACCGATTCTAATCAAAGGGAATGCGGACATCAACGTGAGGAACGGCAAAGATTTCACCCTTTTGCACCAATCGATCATGAAGGAGGATTCGAAAACCGCCATCTTCCTTCTGGAACAGGGCGTCGATATCAACGCGAAAACCCCCGAAAACGAGACGCCCCTGCAACTGGCCATCCACTGTAGATTGGCCGATGTTGTGGACGCTCTTTGCACCAAAGGAGTCGATATGTCCGCCCCCGACAGGTTAGGCAACTGCGCCTTATGGGCAGCACTAAATTCAGGTATTTATCCGATCCAAATATATTATAAGACTACATTGCTAGTACCGCATTTACACAATGAGTGAAAAGGGAAGCCAAGGAAAAGAAATAGGAATATCAAGCTTGCACAAGTCTATCCTTTTGGTTCAACAGGATTTTCGTGCGCACGCGCCAAATAAAACGATCTGATACGTCTACTTCATCGCTGAACGCTGTCACCTGCCCGCGCACTATTTTAAATTCTAAATATTAATAACGTCTAATATATTATTTTTTTATTGGTAATGGCATTATTTCAACCTGTTATTTTAGATATTCATCATATCTATTCGTTTCTTGTTTTTGTTTAATTATGTCAGAGATTAAATATAAATTTATAAGTAAAGGCGCGAATAGTCAGACGCTAAATTGATTTACGTGGTAGATTAGAAACTTAGAAAACTACTTCTATTGGTTAGTATGAAATAAATCAACTGTTTGCGTAGTTCAATGCTGTTGAACAAAAAGGACTGACTTATGTGGTTCATCTCAAAAATTTGGCTTCAATTTCTGTTCCTTACTAGCAATATACATCCGATCTGACGATATTACAACTGAACTTTTCAAGCGAAAGTTCAAGTCCGAGGGATGGGATTACTTAAAATTTTTGTACGATATTTAGTACATTTTTAGAACGAGTGTATTTTTTCAGGCCAAGAAAATATCGCGAATATTTTGGTGCGTCACGGGGCGGATACCGACTGTTGGAACGACGGTCCCGAGGGATGTAAGCAGACCCTTTTGCATCGAGCGCTCGACGAAAACAACGAAGAAGCGGCCGTATTCCTAATCAAAGCCGGCTGCGATTTGGACTCTCCCCGCATGCCCAGCTCCGACGCCGTTGGAGGGGAATGCGGGGAGGCTGGCAGGGACGGTATGACCCCCCTCCACTTGTGCTGCTCGTGGGGCCTGGAACCCGTAGCGAGGTAAATTCGTATATACGTATAAAGTGGGGTCCACACGCGACGACTTATCGTACGATTTGCTTGCGTTTGCGACAAAATATTGCAGATTAAACATACACAGACCAAATTATAACTACTTCATCTGTACAGTAAGTCGTTTATTGTGGACCCCGCTTTAGCGTAACGTTTATTATTTACATGCACGTTTTAGAGCTTTGATAGAGCACAGAGCCAACGTGAACGCTAGAGACGCCGAGTTAAAAACTCCGCTACATGTCGCTATAGAGAACCAGAACGACGAAATAATTTCTTTGTTGCTAAGCGTGCCGGAAATAGATCTCACCCTGTGGGACAAGAGTGGATTGTCGCCGTTTGCTGCAGCTCTAACGTCAAGGTGAGTAAAAAACTGTCAAAAATTACAACAAGGGGTGTTATTACCAAATATTTTTGTACGATATTTAGTACATACAATAATATTATTTTTGGTTTTATTACAGAAATCATAAGGCCGCTCAAGCTATTGTTGATAAGTTACCGTCCGCTCCGGAACAATTTGATCTAAAGGGCCAGAACTTTCTTCACGTGGCCATTAAAAAAGGGGATATCGAGAGTGCCGTGTTTTTATTGGCCGTCCAAGTCGACGTCAATTCTAGGGTGCAAGATGCGTTACTGACGCCACCTATACATTTGGCGGCGAAATACGCCAACGAAACGCTGGTGAGGAGTTTAATTTTGGCGGGAGCAAGGGTAAGTTTACGTTCGACTTCTGTATATTTCAATTATTGTTGGTCGCTCCGTATCATTATCTAAAGCGTTATATACAGGGTGTCCAAATACAGTTTGGGCCACCCTGTAGACGCAACGAACGTTTTTTAATATAAAAAAATCTGAATTAGGTTGACGATAGAGACTCCCAGAGACGTACAGCTCTTCACATAGCCTCAGAGGCTGGAAATGCACCGGCTGTGAGCGCCTTGCTTCAAAACAACGTGGATTTTGACGCAGTAGACGTGGCCAATGACAATGCTCTTCACATAGCTGTCAGGTATAGTGATGATGAAACGTTTTTCGCTCTCGGAAATGTTATAAAAATATTTTTTTTTATTTACAGGGAAGGACATCTGAACGTGGTTAAAACTTTGTTAACTGAGTCGTCTATAAATGCGGAGCACGTCAATTTAAAGGGAAGAAACCCTCTGCACGAGTTGTGTTACTATGCCAAAGAAAACGCCGCAGCAATTTGCGAGTTTTTCCTCGAGTGTATGCCGGATTATCCGATTAATACGCCGGATATAAATGGGAATTCGCCTCTTTTACTGGCCTACATGAAGGGAAACGGTCAATTGTGCAGGTATTTTTTTTGTACGGTATTTAGTACATTTTTAATTATATTTAGTACATTTTTAATTATATTTAGTACATTTTAATGATATTTAGTTCATTTTTAAGATATTTAGTAAATTTTAGTAATATTTAGTACATTTTTAAATTATATTTGGTTTATTTTAATGATATTTAGTACATTTTTAATGATATTTAGTACATTTTTAATTATATTTAGTAGTTTTTTATGATATTTAATACATTTTTGATGCTATTTAATGTTATTAAGACTTCATTTCGATGTTTTTTTTTCAGAGTTTTGGTAAAATCGAACGCTTGTTTAGCCGTGGAAAATCTGGACAAGATTACGATATTCAATTATCAGGTTGCCAGCAAACAATTGCTGACTAGATTGCTGGATCAGTTAAATCAACCGGCACCGTGGACTAGTACCGAAAACTGTCAGGAATGTGGTAAAGGTAAATAGGAATTTTCCTGTAAATACATTTATGTAGACGACGATTCAAGGTTCAAAAAAACAGTGAAAAACAACTCTCAAGGGATGGTACTACCTAAAAATTTTGAACGGTATTTAGTACATTTTTAGAACAGCCCCCAAATACATACAACATGATTGAAAAAACACGGCGTCAGCGATGGCTATGAAATGAAGATCACTGTCATTTTGTATGTAAAATTATATGGGAAATGTCATCGATGTTCATTTCCAAGCCAACTGGACGCCGTTTTTTTTTCGGTCAACAATGCGTTAGAAAAGGAAACTTTGGATTTTCATGTCTTTCAAGGGTTGTAGTTAACTATAATTTTTGTACGATGTCTTGTACATTTTTTACCTTGAATAACCGTCATCTTTTAGTGAAAAGGACTGTGTATATTTAGTCAATCTTGCAGGTTTTACCATGACGATAAGGAAACACCATTGTCGACATTGTGGCCGAGCTCTGTGTAACAAATGCAGCGATCAGGAAGTACCCATCGTCAAATTCGGCGAAAACAAACCGGTACGCGTATGTCAAGTGTGTTTCAATATATTGAAAACGGGTACTACCTAATTCGAAACTGTAATAAAGTAATATAACATGTCTGAACATAAAGAGTAACAAATTTTGTAATTATTATAGGTATATCTTGAAAATCATTCCATTTAAATAAAATACGTTAATATATTATTATGTTTATTATAGAATTTTCATTATATATATATTTAATTTAGGTGCCATTCTTTTAGATATTTAACTATAGTTGTCATTTTTTAGTTAGTTGCATAAAATAGATATCATTATTTTAAAAATACACTGTTTTTTTTACTTCTTTTTGTTTTAATTTAAATGCTTTGCGTCCTCCCTAAATCCTAGAAGATTTATCGATTTATTGATTTATCTATTTATTGATTTATCTATTTATTGATTTATCTATTTATTGATCTATCTATTTATTGATTTATCGATTTATTGATTTATCGAATTATCTATTTATTGATTTATCGATTTATTGATTTATCTATTTATTGATTTATCGATTTACTGATTTATTGATTTATCGATTTATTGATTTACTGATTTATTGATTTACTGATTTATCGATTTATCTATTTATTGATATACCTATTTATTGATTTATCGATTTATTGATTTAATGATTTATTGATTTATTGATTTATATATTTATAGATTTATTGATTTGTTGATTTATCGATTTATTGATTTATCGAATTATTTATTTATTGATTTATCGATTTATTGATTTATCGATTTATTGATTTATCTATTTATTGATTTATCGATTTACTGATTTATTGATTTATCGATTTATTGATTTATCGAATTACTGATTTATTGATTTATCGATTTATTGATTTATTGATTTATCTATTTATTGATTTACTGATTTATTGATTTATTGATTTACTGATTTATATATTTATTGATTTGTTGATTTATCGATTTATTGATTTATCGAATTAACTATTTATTGATTTATCGATTTATTGATTTATCTATTTATTGATTTATCGATTTACTGATTTATTAATTTATATATTTATTGATTTATCGATTTATTGATTTATCGAATTACTGATTTATTGATTTATCGATTTATTGATTTACTGATTTATCCATTTATTGATTTACTGATTCATCGATTTATTGATTTATCGATTTAGTGATTTACTGATTTACCGATTTATTGATCGATTTACTGGTTTATCGATTTATTGATTTATCGATTTATTGATTTATTGATTTACTGATTTATATATTTATTGATTTGTTGATTTATCGATTTATTGTTTTATCGATTTAATGATTTATTGATTTAATGATTTCATGATTTAATGATTTAATGATTTATCGATTTATTGTTTATCAATTTATTGATTTATCGATTTATAGATTTATAGATTTATCGATTTATTGATTTATCGATTTAATGATTTAATGATTTAATGATTTATTGATTTATTGATTTATTGATTTATTGATTTATTGATTTATTGATTTATTGATTTATTGATTTATCGAATTATCTATTTATTGATATATCTATTTATTGATTTATCGATTTATTGATTTATCTATTTATTGATTTAATGATTTATTGATTTAATGATTTATTGATTTACTGATTTATCGATTATTGATTTATCTATTTATTGATATACCTATTTATTGATTTAATGATTTATTGATTTAATGATTTATCGATTTACTGATTTATCGATTTATCGATTTATTGATTTATTGATTTAATGATTTATTGATTTACTGATTTATCGATTATTGATTTATCTATTTAATGATATACCTATTTATTGATTTATCGATTTATTGATTTATTGATTTAATGATTTAATGATTTATTGATTTATTGATTTACTGATTTATATATTTATATATTTATTGATTTGTTGATTCATCGATTTATTGATTTATCGAATTATCGAATTATCTATTTATTGATTTATCTATTTATTGATTTACTGATTTATTGATTTATCGATTTATTGATTTATCGAATTACTGATTTATTGATTTATCGATTTATTGATTTACTGATTTATCTGTTTATTGATTTACTGATTTATCGATTTATTGATTTACTGATTTACCGATTTATTGATCGATTTACTGGTTTATCGATTTATTGATTTATCGATTTATTGTTTATTTATTGATTTATCGATTTATTGATTTACTGATTTATATATTTATTGATTTGTTGTTTTATCGATTTATTGATTTATCGATTTAATGATTTATTGATTTATTGATTTAATGATTTAATGATTTAATGATTTATCGATTTATTGTTTATCAATTTATTGATTTATCGAGTTATAGATTTATCGATTTATTGATTTATCGATTTATCGATTTAATGATTTATTGATTTATAGATTTATAGATTTATAGATTTATAGATTTATAGATTTATAGATTTATAGATTTATAGATTTATAGATTTATCGATTTATCGATTTATTGATTTATCGATTTACTGATTTATCGATTTATTGATTTATTGATTTATTGATTTATTGATTTATTGATTTATTGATTTATTGATTTATTGATTTATTGATTTATTGATTTATTGATTTATTGATTATCGATTTATTGATTTATCGATTTATAGATTTATCGTTTATTGATTTATCGATTTATCGATTTATCGATTTATCGATTTATTGATTTATTGATTTACTGATTTACTGATTTAGCGATTTAGCGATTTATCGTTTTATTGATTTAATGATTTATTGATTTAATAATTTATTGATTTAATGATTTATTGATTTAATGATTTATTGATTTACTGATTTATCGATTTATCGATTTATTGATTTAATGATTTATTGATTTAATGATTTAATGATTTAATGGTTTAATGATTTAATGATTTAATGATTTAATGATTTAATGATTTAATGATTTAATGATTTAATGATTTATTAATTTAATGATTTATTGATTTACTGATTTATAGATTTATTGATTTATCTATTTATTGATTTATCTATTTATTGATATATCCATTTATTGATTTATCGATTTATTGATTTATCTATTTATTGATTTATCGGTTTACTGATTTATCGATTTATTGATTTATCTATTTATTGATTTATCGAATTACTGATTTATTGATTTATCGATTTATTAATTTACTGATATATTGATTTACTGATTTATCGATTTATTGATTTGTCAATTTAGTGATTTACTGATTTACCGATTTATTGATCGATTTACTGGTTTATCGATTTATTGATTTACTGATTTATCGATTTATTGTTTATCGATTTATTCATTTATCGATTTATAGATTTATTGATTGAATGATTTATTGATTTATTGATTTACTGATTTATATATTTATTGATTTGTTGATTTATCGATTTGATTTATCGATTTAATGATTTATTGATTTACTGATTTATATATTTATTGATTTATTGATTTATCGATTTATTGATTTATCGATTTATTGATTTACTGATTTATATATTTATTGATTTGTTGATTTATCGATTTATTGATTTATCGATTTAATGATTTATTGATTTAATGATTTAATGATTTATCGATTTATTGTTTATCAATTTATTGATTTATCGATTTATAGATTTATCGATTTATTGATTTATCGATTTAATGATTTATTGATTTATTGATTTATTGATTTATTGATTTATCGATTTAATGATTCAATGATTCAATGATTTATTGATTTATTGATTTATTGATTTATTGATTTATTGATTTACTGATTTATATATTTATTGATTTATATATTTATCGATTTATTGATTTATCGATTCAATGATTTATTGATTTATCGATTTATTGATTTATCGATTCAATGATTTATTGATTTAATGATTTATTGATTTACTGATTTATATATTTATTGAATTATTCATTTATCGATTTATTGATTTATTGATTTATTAATTTATTGATTTATCGATTTATCGATTTAACGATTTAATTATTTAATTATTTATCGATTTATTGATTTATTGATTTATCGATTTATCGATTTATCGATTTATTGATTTATCGATTTATTGATTTACTGATTCATTATCAATTTATCGATTTATCGTTTTACCGATTTACGGATTTAAATTAAGTTTGTTTTTCCTTAATGTTTCTGTAAGCCAACTAAAACAAGAACTGGAAATTGATTTTCTTCTCGGTAATTTTAGCAAGGTGATGAAAAATATCACGTCTCCTAGGTCAGATTTCAAACTATAATTTAAGCGGTCAGGTTGAATTTCTCATTTAAAAAAGCAGTTAACGGACTTTTCTCTGTCTCAAAGAAGTCCTGATAGTTTTAAGTAACTGTTCGTATCATTAACTTTTAACTTCAGTTTTGAGATGGATGTAAGTCTATGAACGAAATATATTGATTGTCGATTATTGATTATTGATTAGCGATTAGCGATTATCGATTATTGATTATCGATTATTGATTATTGATTATTGATTATTGATTCAGGTCAGTTTTCAAACTGTATCTATCATTATCTATCATTTTTCTGTGAATGTTGCACGGTTTATAAATGTGCATATCCTAAAAGTATTTTATTCTGTACAAGGTTTCTCAAAAAAATGTACCGTGCAACGTTTATATTAAACTTTTTTCTCGTATATTGGTCAACAACATTTGACTTCCCCTCTCACTAATGGGCCACCCTGTATATATAAATATTGAGTATTTTCTAGATCAGTTACCGCAAAAACGGAATATATCGAATGTATACAGGGAAAATACAAAGACTAAAGGAAATCTGTTTGATGAAAGTTCGAGTAGTGAAGAAGATATATCGGCCGTAGTGAATAAAAGGACAACCGCGTCAAAAACGTCATATCTGTCATCGCAAAAGGTCACCGTACCTCTGGTGGATGACGAACCGCCTGAATTGACCACCCACAGTGTAGAGGACACCTCCAAAAAGAAGGTAATTTTTTTTCTTCTAATTTTCCTGATTTATATACTATGCATAAAATTATAAAAAGTTTTTGGGCATCTGTAGCTTCTTTAGAAAAGGCAAAAAGGACTTAGGAATTTTGTTTAAGTGCATACCTAAAGTATGTGCTGGGATGTATTTCGGGAAAATACTTCAACTTCTACTGATTACTATTGATTTACTGATTTACCGATTTATTGATCGATTTACTGGTTTATCGATTTATTGATTTATCGATTTATTGTTTATTTATTGATTTATCGATTTATTGATTTACTGATTTATATATTTATTGATATGTTGATTTATCGATTTGTTGATTTATCGATTTAATGATTTATTGATTTATTGATTTAATGATTTATCGATTTATTGTTTATCAATTTATTGATTTATCGATTTATCGATTTATCGATTTATTGATTTATCGATTTAATGATTTATTGATTTATTGATTTATTGATTTATAGATTTATAGATTTATAGATTTATAGATTTATCGATTTATTGATTTATCGATTTACTGATTTATTGATTTATCGATTTATTGATTTATTGATTTATTGATTTATTGATTTATTGATTTATTGTTTATCGATTTATTGATTTATCGATTTATAGATTTATCGTTTATTGATTTATTGATTTATTGATTTACTGATTTACTGATTTAGCGATTTATCGTTTTATTAATTTATCGATTTATTGATTTACTGATTTATCAATTTATCGTTTTACCGATTTACGGATTTAAATTAAGTTTGTTTTTCCTTAATGTTTCTGTAAGCCAACTAAAACAAGAACTGGAAATTGATTTTCTTCTCGGTAATTTTAGCAAGGTGATGAAAAATATCACGTCTCCTAGGTCAGATTAAAACTATAATTTAAGCGGTCAGGTTGAATTTCTCTTTTAAAAAAGCAGTTAACGGACTTTTTATCGATTTAATGATTTATTGATTTATTGATTTATAGATTTATAGATTTATAGATTTATAGATTTATAGATTTATAGATTTATAGATTTATAGATTTATAGATTTATAGATTTATAGATTTATAGATTTATAGATTTATAGATTTATCGATTTATCGATTTATCGATTTATTGATTTATTGATTTATTGATTTATTGATTTATTGATTTATTGATTTATTGATTTATTGTTTATCGATTTATTGATTTATCGATTTATAGATTTATCGTTTATTGATTTATCGATTTATTGATTTATTGATTTATCGATTTATTAATTTACTGATTTATTGATTTACTGATTTATCGATTTATTGATTTGTCAATTTAGTGATTTACTGATTTACCGATTTATTGATCGATTTACTGGTTTATCGATTTATTGATTTACTGATTTATCAATTTATTGTTTTACCGATTTACGGATTTAAATTAAGTTTGTTTTTCCTTAATGTTTCTGTAAGCCAACTAAAACAAGAACTGGAAATTGATTTTCTTCTCGGTAATTTTAGCAAGGTGATGAAAAATATCACGTCTCCTAGGTCAGATTTCAAACTATAATTTAAGCGGTCAGGTTGAATTTCTCATTTAAAAAAGCAGTTAACGGACTTTTCTCTGTCTCAAAGAAGTCCTGATAGTTTTAAGTAACTGTTCGTTTATAAACTTTATAGATTTAAGTTTTGAGATGGATGGTTTATGAACGAAATATATTATTGTCGATTATTGATTTATTGATTTATTGATTTATTGATTATCGATTATCGATTATTGATTTATTGATTTATTGATGATTATTGATTATTGATTATTGATTATTGATTATTGATTATTGATTATTGATTATTGATTATTGATTATTGATTATTGATTATTGATTATTGATTATTGATTATGGATTATTGATTATGGATTATTGATTATCGATTATCGATTATGGATTATGGATTATTGATTATCAATTATCGATTATCATTCATTTAATTGATTTATTGTTTTTCCTTAATGTTTCTTCAAGCCAACTAAAACAAGAACTGGAAACTGATTTTTCTTCTCGGTAATTTTAGCAAGGTGATGAAAAATATCATGATCTCTCTAGGTCAGATTTCAAACTGTAATTTAAGCGCTCAGGTTGAATTTCTCATTTAAAAAGCAATTAACGGACTTTTCTCTGTTTCAAAAGCCCTGATAGTTAGTTTTTAAGTAACTGTTCGTATCATTATTGCTTAGTTATCTTCAGTTTTTGAGATGGATGGTAAAGCGGTTGCAGAGTAAGGAGATGATTGTCGATTATTGATTATTGATTATTGATTATTGATTATCGATTATCGATTATCGAAACTTTATTGATGCTCTCATCTGATGATTATTGATTATTGATTATTGATTATTGATTATTGATTATTGATTATTGATTATTGATTATTGATTATTGATTATTGATTATTGATTATTGATTATTGATTATTGATTATTGATTATTGATTATCGATTATGGATTATGGATTATGGATTATTGATTATCAATTATCGATTATCATTCATTTAATTTAAATTTGTTTTTCCTTAATGTTTCTTCAAGCCAACTAAAACAAGAACTGGAAACTGATTTTCTTCTCGGTAATTTTAGCAAGGCGATGAAAAATATGATCTCTCCTAGGTCAGTTTTCAAACTGTAATTTAAGCGCTCAGGTTGAATTTCGCATTTAAAAAAGCAATTAACGGGTTTTCTCTGTTTCAAAGAAGCCCTGATAGTTAGTTTTATGTAACTGTTCGTATCATTAACATTTAACTTAGTTATCTTCAGTTTTGGGATGGATGTAAAGCGGTACCGAGTAAGGAGATAAAAATCTAGTTTTTTACATTTCATTTATTACACGCCTATATCGATATTTTAAACTTCGGTATATTCGAAACATCCCTACTCTCATCTGTCACATTTTTTCTTCGTCGCTATCTTCAGTTCGATCGCTGTCATCCTGACAGTTAACTTGAGACATTTTGGTTTTTATTTTTAAATACGAATTAAGTTAATTTATAAGGTATAAACATTTTAACGAAAGATAACTCAAATACAAATTGCCTAAATATGATAGAACTGGAATTTCTAGAGACATAAAAAACTAAACTTTTTTGGCAGTAACTGGGTGCGTAAAAATGTAAAGCAAAATAATTTATATTAATTTTGATATTTTGCTGTTCTTCGTGAATGATTTTCAGATTAAAAAGCTCTATTGAATCTTTCATCATGAGTAAAAACAATTATACGTGGACCAGTGAACAAATGATAGACAGTGCAAGCTCATGGTCTCTTGCAGGAGATGTTGCTTTACTGAATCGACTAAAAAACCTCTCTGAGGTATGTGTATTTATAAAAATATAGTTAGAACAATTATTTTAGCAAGTATTCTAAATAAATTGCAGTACCTAATAAAAGAAACTGTCACAACCAGCACCAACGTGGATAAACTACTCAGAGACTTGGATGTGGTTCACTTCAAGCTAGATTTAACAAGAAATGAGTTTCACTCTTTAAGAAATACCCAATTCATCGAAAATAGAGTGTATGAAGACGATGAAACTCTAGAATCTGAAGATATTAGGGTTTGTAACTTATTTTAGTGATTAAAACAGGCTTATTAGCTTCATTTTTAGATAGAAAATACTGAATCTAGTGAAGAGAAAGATAACATAATAAAAAATTCGATTTTGAAAGGGCTAAACACGATTAATAATTGTTTTGATAGAGTTGAAGTCGCTGTAAGTGATAGTGAGGATGATGAAACGGGAACCAGGTACTTATAACAGTTTTTTTTAAGTTTAAACCTCCTTTAAACGTATTTTTTTAGTTATATTCTACAGCCTAAAGATATATATGTAGATAGACCTTTACCATACTTAATAGGTTCAGAAGAATGGTACAAAAAGTGGCATGTTGGACTGGTACCATCGGAAAGTGAATCTGAGTCCGATACTAAGCCTGACAGTTATAGTCCCAGTTTGTCTGATGATGAAGAGATATCCAAAGATAAAGTAAGTACTTGTAGATTTGAATTTGTGTATAAAATATATCATATTATCTATGATAAAAATTATTTTTAACTGTATTGTAGGGTTCAGAAACAAGTTCCGAGCTGAGATTTAGTGATAATGGAAATAATGCACCTGTTGCTCATTCAACATTTAATGATACACAAAATTTGACTTATTCTTCAGAAGAAGGGTCTTTGTCTTCAAAGGTATGTGTTTTTTCATTAAAAATTTAAAATTATAAAAACTGTTTCAGAGATATAAATAAATGATCAGTCTTTTTTTTTAAAAATATTAAAAATATAAGATGTGTCCAGAAATCGAAAACTAAGCTAGGTACTTACTGTAGTTGGTCTGTACTTACTTTATTATAAATGATGTAATCTTAAATCGTACCGGGTGTTCAAAATTCCACGACAAACTTTCTAAAATATAAAATTTTGTTTTCCTTTTTTTTGTACACTCTGTAGATAATTCTCTTGTTAGTTGGAAAATGAAAAAATGAACCTTTCTATTTTAAAATTCTTAATGATTTCGCAGATATTTTAAAATATATACGTTAAATACAAAAAAAAATTTATATGTTTAGTACATTATTTTTAATATGAAAGACTAATGGTAGAATAGTATACAGGATGTTGCTTTATGTGGGTGATTCTTGGATCTATTCTAAGAAAAAAATCTCCTAAACCTCTTAATTTTTGAGATATACAGGGTGGTAATTTTTTTTCATTTAGTTGGAGTCTTCTAATGAAAAATTTGCCAGACAATTGGCTGCAAGATTGGACAACATTAGTACTAACAATAGTACTATCGATAACGGGAATATTAACAATGTTAGATCCATACAACAGCCAACAATTTATGGTAAAAAAAATAAAAAAAAATATTTATTAAAAGTTTAATTTTATACACTTTTAGGAAACCTATTCTCTGAAGAACCGCCTCCTTTAAGCGACGATGAGCAGTTTAAAAATAATATCGCAGATAAATCTAGCCAAAAAGAGAATCTTTGGCCAAAAAAACCTGACAGTAATAACATACAATTTTTTTTAGATATACAGTGTGGCCCATAAGTGCGGGGAAATCCAATATCGTCCTTGTAATTGAAAATACGAAGATATGAAAAAAGTTTTCTGTGAATGTTGCACGGTTTATAAATGTCCATAACCTAAAAATATCTTATTCTGTACAGGGTTTCTCAAAAAAATTTACCATGCAACGTTTATATTAAACTTTTTTCTCGTATATTGGTCAACAACAACATTTGACTTCCCCTCGCACTAATGGGCCACCCTGTATACATAAATATTGAGTATTTTCTAGATCAATTACCGAAAAATCAGAATATATCGAATATATACAGGGAAAATACAAAGACTAAAGGAAATCTGTTTGATGAAAGTTCGAGTAGCGAAGAAGATATATCGGCTGTAGTGAATAAAAGGACAACAGCATCAAAAACGTCATATCTGTCATCGCAAAAGGTCACCGTACCTCTGGTGGACGACGAACCGCCTGAATTGTCCTCCCACAGTGTAGAGGACACCTCCAAAAAGAAGGTAATTTTTTTTCTTCTAATTTTCCTGATTTATATACTATGCATAAAATAATAAAAAGTTTTTGGGCATCTGTAGCTCCTTTAAAAAAGGCAAAAAGGACTTAGGAATTTTGTTTAAGTGCATACCTAAAGTATGTGCTGGAATGTATTTCGGGAAAATACTTCAACTTCTACAGGGTGGTTCAAAAAAGTTTGAGTGGATCGGGATTATTTTTTTTTAATGGAACACCCTGTGTATTATTGCATTTTTGGCTTCTTTCTTTATCACTTTATATAGTGCTAAGGTATTATTAAATTTGTTTCGATAGTTTCAGAGATATAAATAAAGAAATGAAAAAAAAAAATTTCAGCCTTTTTTAAGAAAAATATTAAAAATATAGGATGTGTCTAGAAATAAGAAACTATACTAGGTAATTATTGTAGTTAGTCTGTACTGACTTGATTATAAATATCGTAATATTATATCCATACAGGGTGGTTAAAATTCAATGTTAAACTTTCTAATATATAAAATAACTTTTCTTAGTTTTTTTTAAATGAAACACCCTGTATATTATTTTTTTGTTAGATGGAGATTTAAAAAACGAACATTTTCTGTATTTAAAGTGTTTCAAAATTTTCAACGGTTTCGCAGATATTCGCGGTTTTATATTACATACAACTTTTCCAATAGAAATTTTTATCGAATAATCTTGAGCCACCCTGTAGAAGTTAAAATATTTTCCCGAAATACATCTACAGTACATGCTCTAGGTATATGCACTTATACAAAACTCCTAAGTTTTTTTTTATTATAATAAGAACTAGAGATGCCCACTAGACACTTTCGCAGGACCTTGTACATATTTCTTTTTATTTTTCTAGAAACCTGTAGGTGGAATATCGATATTCGGTAATCAGGACTTGAATCTCCCTAAAGCGTTAAAAAAATCCGTTTTGTTTGATGAACTATCTAAAGAAAATGATGTAACAGATAACAAAGATATAAAAACACAAAAAAATACTCAAAAAAAGTTAAATTTGTTTGAAAATGATAACGAAAATGACGAGGAAGATGATATTTTATCAAAAAGGAGTCAAGAAAGTAACAAAAACCTGAGTTTATTTGGTGAAAACGATAAAAAAATGGCCGATGTTGAAACAACTAAAAGAAAAACTTACAAGAAACTCAGTCTTTTCGATGACGATGATGAAGATGATAATGAAGATGAGATTTTCAGCACTATTTCAGCTAAAAAAGAGCCACAAAGTTCTGAGTCTGCACCAATTAAGACAGAATTACAAAAGACCAGAAAAAATATCAGTTTATTTGACGACTCTGACGATTCTGATACGTTATTTGCTGGAGGCTCGGAAAAATTACCGGAAAATACCGAGAAAAATGTATTGAACGCATCAAGTGAACCTAGATTTTTCGAAAAAATCGAGAAAGAAAACTCTCAGGAAGAAAATACAAATCAAGGTGGCACAGAAAGCAATGAACCGCTAAAATCTCGAAAGAATATCAATTTGTTTGACAGCGACGATTCGAATTCATCTGACGATGAAAATATTTTTGATCTGAAACGCCCTGTTAAAAAAAATCCAGAAAAAATTGGCGAAAGTACCAAAAAAGACGCGTTAGAATGTTTTGAAGAACCGCCACAAGATAAAGTTGATTTTAACACTGATATTATGGGCGAAGGCAATGATATAGTACGTCCAACAATGAGTGAAAACGATACTTATTCGGAAGGGAAATCGTCCAATGGAAATGGAGAGATCGCAAGAACGGATGAAGGTAATTTCACGAAATATGACGATTTCAGGTCGATAATATTGATATACAGGGTGGTCCTAACTGTATTCCGGAAGTATTCTGCAGATAAAAATAAGTAAAAGTTTTTACCAAGAGATAGTTTATTCGTAAAAAATCACGGAAATGAATATTTTTTTCTCAGTAATAGTTTACAGGTACAGACGAAAAGTTATTACTCTTCAAAACAGTTAACACACATGTAATATTGACGTTACTGCAGAAATTATTTGAAAAAAATCGAAATAAATATGAAACTTCTACCCCCTGTATATCCGAAACTAAGCATTTTAGGACATACATTTCTACGAAGTTTTTTACTTATTTTTGTCTGCAAAATATGCTGTCGAACTTTCCGGAATACAGTTAGGACAACCCTATATACCACACAATCGAAAAAAACGGTGTCAAAGACGCATGGGGAACGACAATCGACGATAATTTTGGCATGGTCAAACCCAGAGACTTTTCGATTGTACGGTATAAATAGTAAAAAAACATTTCTCTTTCAGGCAAAACTGGCGGCAATTTTATACACGACCCTCCTTCTATCAGTTTGTTCGATTCGAGTCCCCCACCCGTCAATTGGGGGGACAATAGATCGGACAACAGCGCGGAAAACAGCGACGACGCGGACACGTACTCGATCAACGACGCCATATTGGATCGTATTACGTCCGGCAGCCAATCGGAGCGGAGATCTCAGAGTCTGTTCGATAATGAACCGCCCAGCCTTGACATTGATGTAAATTACTCCAGCGGCATCGTGGTCAAGGATTGCGAAGATGTGACCAGGTAAGTATCGACTAGCCCTGTATACAACGGGGCTAGTCCCAAATTCCTGAGCCTCATTGTATATTGTTTCTTTAACGTTTATGCAGGGTCGAAGGAGACGATTCTTCGTTCTATCCCTATGCTTCTTCTTCGAGAAGATTTTCCAGTGATCTATTTAGAGAGCAACAAGGCCAAGATAGTTTCCAAATCACTAAAAATATAACTGCGGAAAATTCGATGAAAATTCAACCGATTTTGGAGAATAATGCTGAAAAGCACGACAATAGTACCAAAATAGATTGTTTCACGCCGAGCGGTACTTTAGGGGACTTTGAAGACGACGAAGACTCGATATTTTTTGAAAAAAGTAACAGGGATGAAAGTAAAGGTTTGAGATTTATTTTTGAGACACCGTATATATAACAGTAGCTCCTATAATAACAAGCCTAGAAATTTTCAAACACTTTAAATACAACAAATGTTCATTTTTTTAACTCTGCACCTATCAAAAAAAAAACAATATACAGGGTGTCCCAATATTCCGTGGACATACTACGTATCTTTGAATTCAAAAAATTTTTGCTACAGAAATGCTCGACGCACTGTTGCAGCACCCTGTATATACAGTGATCACTAAAATAACGTAAAATCAACTGATTTTTTCCAGGTACTCCAGGCAAGCTAAAGCACAATTTAAATATAAACGTTGCAGCTTTATTACCTAACGCTTCACGTCCCAAAGTAAATTTTGCGACACCCCGTAAAATAGATACATTGGAAAATGAATCACACGAAAATAAAGAAGATTTAGATGTGGTCGATAACACTGGCGTTTTAGTGAGCGTGACAAAGGTAACTGGACAAGTTTAATCGATCTCACTGTATAGTGTACATTTTTATATATGAGACACCGTGTATATAGGGTTATTCACGCTTATTAATCGAATTTACCTTTATTTCTATAGCAGAAACTAGAAATGTAATAATATAAAGGGTGTTTCGTTAAAAAAAAAATGATGTTTTTTCTTTATTTCGGACACTCTGTACATTACGAAAATAATTTTAAATTGTAGCTCTAGTAGTCCTTCAACTATTCTATTAGCCCCAATTTCTGTTATAATACTCCTTGATAGGGTAGAGCGTGAATAACCATGTATAAGTATGGGACACCGTGTATATCGCATCTAAATGTTTCAGAATCGAGCAAAAATCCCGGTGAAAAGGAGACCGTCCACGAGACGGGCCAGACACGAAGCTGTCAGAAAATCTATGATAGAAACAGAAAACTACTTTACCGACAATTCGTCACCAGTTACAGTCGATACCAGAGACGATTCTGTCATTGATAATAAATTAAAAGAAAAATCGTTGTTAGACGATGAAAAAAACAAAGATTTTCCTACTAAAGGATCGGAGAGCTCTAACCTACAAGAAGGATCGGATATAAGACATTTGTTACAACAAGAAACAACACCAGAATATATAAAACCCCCTGTATTTAATCCAGATAATTCTTCTTCGAGTGATGAAGATTTCTTTAACAAAGCGATGACCAGGAGTAAAACGCAAAGTTTTCCAGATAAAAATGAACCGTCAGCTATCAAAATAGCAAAGCAGGCCTCAGACAGTGAAAAAACAAAAGATTTTCCTACTAAAGATCACATAATAGGACGGCAACCTAACCTACAAGAAGGCTCAGATATAAGACAGACAGGTGACGTTACAATTGACACACATCATTCATTACAACAAGAAAAAACACCAGAATATATAAAACCCCCTGTATTTAATCCAGATAATTCTTCATCGAGCGATGAAGATTTCTTCACCAAAGCGATGACCAGGAGTAAAACGCAAAGTTTTCCAGATAAAAATGAACCGTCAGCTGTCAAAATAGCAAAGCAGGCCTCAGACAGTGAAAAAACAAAAGATTTTCCTACTAAAGATCACATAATAGGACGGCAACCTAACCTACAAAAAGGCTCAGATATAAGACAGGCAGGCGACGTTACAATTGACACACATCGTTCATTACAACAAGAAAAAACACCAGAATATATAAAACCCGCTGTATTTAATCCAGATAATTCTTCTTCGAGCGATGAAGATTTCTTTACCAAAGCGATGACCAGGAGTAATACGCAAAGTTTTCCAGATAAAAATGAGCCGTCAGCTATCAAAATAGCAAAGCAGGCCTCAGACTATGGAAAAACAAAATATTTTCCTACTGAAGACGACGTAGTAGGACGGCAACCTAACCTGCAACAAGGCTCAGATATAAGACAGGCAAGTGACGTTACAATTGACACACGTCATTCGTTACAACAAGATATACAGCCAGAATCTATAAAACCCCCAGTATTTAGTGAAACTATTTCTTCTTCATCTTCGAGCAACGATGAAGATTTCTTTACCAACGTACTTGCCAATAAGAATACTACGAAAAGTTTGGCAGGTAAGAGCGAGCCGTCATCTGTCATAAAAACAGCAAAGCAGGCTAGTAGTTTGTTTTCCGACCAATCGGGGTCCGATTACAGTGACAGCGAATTGTTTGGACCGAAAACAAAGGCGTCTACTGCCAAAAATCAGATCGACAAGAAGGCTAAGGAAACAACGAAAAAAAACAGTATATTTGACGATTCAGATGACAATGACAGTAGTGACGGCTCCCTGTTTGGAGGAACCAAATCGTCTCGCGAAACTGCGAAGTTTGACGAAAAAAAAGGTAAAATTATTAATCGAAAAAAAAACTATGTCAAGGACGGCTAAGGAATGACAATTGATAATTTTGGCGAGGTCAAGCCCAGAGACGTTTTTTTTTATTTTTACGAAGTTCTATGTCAATCCTTCGTAAACGTCTTGACCTCGCCAAAAGTATCGTCGATTATCATTCCACAGCCGTCTTTGACGCCGATTTTTTCTCAATCATACAGTATTTTAGGAAATTAGGTTTTTAAATCGATCTCTCGAATACAGGGTGTACCAAAAAGTGCCCGGATAAGATTTCTCATCAAAAAATGTGAAAAAAAGTTCCTATAACAGAGGTCAAGAGATTTGATTAGTTTTAAAGATACAGGACGCGTGTGCATTTTTTTGGAACACCCTGTATATCATATAGGATCAAAAAAATGTATGTATTTATTTTGTATTTTTAGCTGCAAAGTTAAATCCAAGAGCGAAAATTGGTAAACCGAGCAACATAAGGAAATTGGAAAACAAAGAAGTGACAGACTTTGATCCGCTGTCAGATTTACATTAAGTTTCATTTATTATATAGTCTGTCCGGCGAGAGAGGGACATTTTTGACAGTGTCATTTTAATTCACGGTTAAACTGTGTATTTTCCGTCATTTTTTTGGAGAAATGTTCCCTTACTCATTGGACAGACTATACTTATTACATTTTAAGGATATTTTGTATTCTTATTATTAATATATTAATTGTTTATATAAGTAAAAAAATATATTTTGAAACAGACGGCAGAAAAATAGAATAAGTGTATATATTATTAAAGAAAATATATTATCATAAACATTATTATACAGATTATTACAAGAACGGGTAAAATTTAAATATATTATATATTAACATATTTTGGCCTCATTTTATTGTAATATTTTGTAATGTCAACTTTACTCTTTTCTAAATATATACAGTGTGTCCCCGGAGGAAAAACTTCAAAAAATCGTGGGCATACTGTATAACGTTGTTCCTATAGGAGTTATATAAAACATTTATATATTTTTTAGTGATATAATATAACATTAAATATCTTATAGTAACCTATACAAAAAAAAAATATTTGCACGTTTTAAGACTAGGTAGTCTAGTCCAATGAACTAGACTGTGTGTGCAAAAATAATATTATAGTAAATAAAAAAATTCCAATACTTTATATACATAAAATTGGTTTTTTTGTGATATTTTTTTGTTAAATTAACAGAGGGATGATATATTTGTACATTTTTACAAAATTATTGCATAAAGTTTAATTTAAATTTTCAATAAATTTTTCAAAGATATACTCTGTTTTTTATTTAGTATAAACTTTGGAAAATTCGTCATTGCACATTCATACATCGAAATACTACGGTATAATCGAAAAAAAACGACGGCCAGTTGGCGTGGAAACGACGATACAAAATTACAGCGATTGCGCTGATTTCCAAGCCCACTCTGACGCCGTTTTTTACGATCATACTGTATATGTAACTGAATAAAAGCATATGAACATGTCTTGATGTATTTTGCCCGGGAAAATAAATAATTTTTAAATTAAATTAAAATTAAATTTAATTCTATCTACACCAATATGTTTTTCATAATAATAATCATGAAACGGATATTAGTAAAAATAAAAACAGTTAGAAACGATAAAATAAACGTAAATATTAACGGCGATACAGTTTCCAAGAATTCCCTCTTACTCTGCTTAAACTATACCTTTCCTAAATTTTTGAAATATTTTAAACACTAATATTTATTTTTAACATAATCATCTCATTAATAATCTCTCTAAAAATAATTAAATACTGATTTTTCCGAATATATACAGGGGGCGTTAAAAAAACGGTTAACTTTTCTCGACTCGACGTTTTTTCTTTTGAAACACCCTGTAGTATAAAACGTATTATATGGGTGTATGCGTGCTTATATAAAAATATGTTCTCCGTGTTGTACAAGTTTAATTATATACAGGGTGTTCTCTAATGACATACTAATATTTCTAAGAAATAAACTTCATAAGATTATAAGCCTTAAAAATCTTAACTGTTTTGAGATACTACACAGGGTGGTAAAATTTTTTAAAAAAAATTCTTCCTGCGTGATATCTAACTTTCAATAAATGCAGAATAATTAATAATATAACCAATGCTTATTCAACACCGTTTTTTATGTCAATTTTACACGATTTTTTTTATGTAAAAAAAATCTATTAGCGAGAATTATAGAGAAATTATGAAAAATGAAAGTACATGCCTACAGTTACTAAAAATATAATATACCGGGTGTTATATTTAATAAAAAAAATCTTAAAAAATATTAATATGTCATTAAGGAACTTCCTGTATACTCTGGAGGGGATTAACCTTAAATAATTCAAAATGTGTTGGCGTATAAACGATAAAAATGAAAATTATGACGTTTTGATGCCTTTTTTGACAGTTATTATGACCTGTCTAGTCCGTTTTCTTTGGACAATTTTTCCGTTTTGAGTTTAATTGTTTGCTTTTTGTGCTCTTCTCTAAAATCACGCTCCGTTAGGTCCAACCGGTTAATGCTGTAAATTAAGTTTTCTTCACTCAGTATATCTTCCGGGGGATTCCTTAATCTATCCAGAGTTTCACATAAACCTAAAAATAAATACCTTGTAATATAAATCCCCAGCAAATTTAAACAAATTTTGTATAAATAGACTTTTTCTACGCCAAAAGTCATAAAGCCTTGAAAAGAAAATATTCAAGAATTTTTTTAAAGTTGTTGAAATATTTATTAGGGACCTTCGCCATTTTGTCAGGAAAACAATTTTTTTTACCCAACATAATCTAGCTAAAAAATAACTTACCCGGACAATTTTTCCTGCTTTTGGGCGTACCCAGGCACCCTATTAATAATACCAGGGCGGTTTTAAACAGAACCTTCACCCCCTCGCACAGAAATATGTCCCACACTCTGAGCAGAGTGTCCCAAGGCAAAGTCCTCGTGAAAGCGCACAAAAACCACTCGGTACAATAAAACATAGGCTCGGCATTGACTTTTTTTAGATGCCTGTATACTTGGGGACATACCTTTTTTAACAGACCTGTATTAAGGGAAAAAAATGTTAATTCCTGTTTTTAAAACTTATTCCAATGACTTAAAAGAATACAAGGAAGCTTACCTTCTAGAATAAAACCGTCCCTTTGAACCACTTCCATGTCAGGTGAATAATAATCTTTTAAATATCTGTCAGATATAGATATTAGACACCAAAATGCCTGTTCTGAGGGCATGTGCATCAAGAAAAATGCCGCTACCGGGGCCTGTGCCTGACAATATCCAATTTTAGGGTTATAAACGGTATAGGCTTTCAATACATTAAATAATTCTTGTTGCCTGTAAAGATTATTTAATAAAAACTCCAGAAAAATTAAAATAACTTCAGAAAAAAATCATACCCTGGCTTGTCCTGTGAGTTGAACATTTCATGCTGGGGAAACTGTCTGTGAATATCTTTTTTTATGTCTTCCAGGCATTTAGGGTCTCCAGGTTCGGTCAGACATTCTTGGTAACGGCCTTCATTGTTGTTCATCATCGTACGGCCTCCGCACAGGTATAACCATGCCCTTGGCCGTATGGACATTGGAATCCCTAGTTAGAGAAATGTAGAAATATGATATTTTTACCAATATATTGCTAGACATATTATTTACCTTTACGGCATCTGTCCTTAATTTTCCTATAATTCCTTTCCATATAAAAATTCCATGTATTAAGCATTTTAAGCCATTTTCTCTCCCTTCTCAGTACTATCACAGGAGGAGGCCCTTGTCTAGGCTCAGGAGAATATTGTGAACCCCCTAAAAGAATCAAATTTATCAGTGTTTGAAAATGGCTAAAATAAATATCATCCCCTATCTCACGTAAATTAGGAGAACTTGGCACACTTAGGATTTCCCTAAAGATACATCTTTTATCTTACAAAGTGCTGTAACCGTATCTATCACGGTATCAAAGCAGTGATAGAAAAAATTACAAGTTTAACACAGGCAATTTGTTTTATTTATACATACCCAGAAATCCATGTCTATCTGGTACAGTCGAAATCACTGATCCGTCAACTAACGTAGAGGCCTCAGAACACTCAGAAATGGTATCAGCGTTAATTAAATGAGCCATATCGAATATAAAATTAGAAATACCCACATTAAAGAACTTTTAATGCATGTTTACAAATTCAATGTTTACCACCCACACTGTCACCCAGTGTTTTTTTTACTTTTACACTTTTATACGCACATTTTAGGCGAACATTAAAGTTATAACAATAAAATACCGTGTAAACTTGATCAAAGTTCGAGAATATATACGAAAATACTCAATTAAACTACTAATTTATTTAATTATTAATAAATTTATAAAATTTAAGGAGGATCAATTGTCAAAGTGTCAAATTTATGACATTGACAGAGAGAACCACAGATCAATAATTAACTTAGAACTATAGAGTATAAAAAAGCATTACGTAAATATTATTCAATGGTAACATTAGGAATGTGTACAAAATCGATATTTTCGATACAGCTTAAAGTAAATTGATTGCTACAGCAACTTAAAACCGTTAAATGGAAGAGATGAAAGAATTAAGGAGGTTTCTGTCCTACTAACAGCATTAATTAATATTTAATAAAGATGGCTATACCCTATTAGCAAGCCAGAAGGTCCTAGCTGCTTAGATCTTCCTTTGCCAACATTTTCTTCAACTCAACAGTCGGGGTATGGGATTTCCCAGGCTCGCTTTATAGCGATCCTCGTCTGTGTGTCATCATCTATATAAACGCTCAACCGTAGGTAGTTAATTCTACCATCCGGCCGGATAGCCCTGGCAGCTGTGGCCATTAAACTAATATACTACTGTAACCAAATTTTTAACCGTTAAATTTTGAAAAAATAAACAAACGGAAAATTGGAGATATTATGTCGGAAAGTTTTAACAACATTGAGTCCAAATTGGAAAAACTAGGCAAAATCGACGAAAATCAGGAACGTCGCAGATCGTTCTTCCAGAATCCCAATCAGACGACGGCAGAAAAAAAGAAAAATTGTGCTTTCGAAGACGAATGGAACAGGCGATGGGGACACCATAATTTAGATTATGTGAACGTCATAGAATATCCTAAGGAATACGTAGAGCAACTTAAGAAAGATAGAGAAACCAGATTGGCTAGTTTGAAGAAAATGTGTGAAAGGTAAATTCACTTAAGTGTGGTCCGTAATACTGCTGTTAAAACATAACAATTGCTTTTTATATATAAAAACCAGCTGTTATCTTTTAACAACAGGATTACGGGACGTCGTTGCAGCCGCCCTTTAAATGTCCGAAATTCTAACTAGACTTATTAATTATCTTTAGTTCACGTTCAGTCCAAGAAGAAGCATCCAGTTCCACTTTGGTAGTGACTGAAGATATGTTGAATGCAGAGCAAAAGCGCCTTTTGCAGATTATCGATTCAAAAATTAATAAATATGTCAAAGATGCCACCGCACTTATAAACAAGATGGAAGTGATTAAAAAAACAGAAAATGTAGTGTTTGAAAAGCATGAAAATGGAGCAAAACATGTTGAAAATGTTAACTTATAAAGTATTTATTTGTATATTAATTTCTGTACATTTTTTTCTATTACATTTGGACAAAATAAAATGAATTTATAGGAACTTTATCCTTTTTTATGTTATAATGAATATTTTACTGTTTCACATCGAAACAGGAACTTTTTACTGGATTCAAGAGTGAAAAAGTTCCATTTTTGTTAAACAAATTATTAAAAATTTCGAAATCTCTTCTGAAACCGTTTAAAATTTCCATTGGTTTTTGAAGTTTTTGAAAATAAAAAGTAGGGAAATCATAACCAATCATGATATACTATTATCAATTATTATCTGTGGCATGCCTACGCCAAAAACCACAGAAGCTTTTCGCTGGATTTAGTTATTCTGTAGCCCCATTGTATTATTTTTCCCTGCCACATAGCTGTATTCAATTTTTAATTTAATAGTGTAAAAATATGTTTAACTAATTATTTGTAACTGTAATAATTAACCAATGCTAGTTAACATGTGAAATTACATTAGATTTTTATTTGTAGGTATTTTAAATTTGATTATATAGTAATCTGAGTAGGGAAACTACTATGGGGGATTTCAAAAAGCACAAATGTTATCAGACGAGAAGAATCATGCTCTCAGCTTCTCATAGATTACATAGGTACATTACATGATGGTACATTATAGGTATATGTAGGTATTATAATTTGAGTTATAATAGTACTCTGCATAGATATAAATGCTTATTTGTATCTTACGGGTACCATGTACATATATATGTGTTCTGATTCTTTTATTTTAAGTCCCATACATTTCTTTTTTAGTACTGTGTTCTCAAGCGCTTTTCTCATTGTTTATTATATTATTACACTTCTTTTATTTTCTAGTCCACATCTAAGTATTGAAGATAATAAGAGGATATATGGAAAATGTAACCATATCAATGGTCATGGCCATAATTACATTGGTATTGGCTCTTTTTTTAATTCACATTAGTATATTGCAATGTATTTTTTTAGTAAAAGTTACCCTTTATGGAGAAATCGACCCCAAAACTGGTATGTTAATGAACTTGGCCGATTTAAAGGAATATATGGAGGAAGCAATAATGGAGAAAATGGACCATAAAAATCTAGACCAAGATATCGAATACTTTAAAAACGTCCCTAGTACAACAGAAAACGTTGCAGTATTCGTTTGGAATCAAATGAAGGACGTAATGGACCACCCCGAATGGCTGTACGAAGTTGAAATCCATGAAACAGAAAACAATATCGTCAAGTACAGAGGAGATTAAACACGTTTTTTGTATGTATCTATAAAATATATTGCTATTTATTAAAATTACAGTTTATAGTTTATCAAAGACCTCCTACTGTCTTTACACCAGAGCTTTACACCTTTATTTTTATCTCTGGGTGTCTGGGTTGGCTCCACAGTTTGCTCTATGACGAAATGTCCAGAGATATAGAGAAATATATCTTTACTTGTAGACTGGTCACCCCTAACAGCTTACGCCTTTAAATTAATAAAAAAAGAAGAATTTTTTAATTAATTTCAAAGCAAGGCCCTGTTCCCAGAAGAATCCCTGATTAGTCAGCGCGTTTTTTATTGGTTGAAATGTGTAGAAACCAGACTAACAATCAGGTTTCTAGGCATTTTAACCAATGAGAAACGTGCTGACTAGTCAGGGATTTTTCTGGGAACAGACCTTAAGCTGTTAGGCCTAACTGGCTTGTTAGTGTTAATCAATACAAAAACAATATAAATAACTAATTATTACACGTAAGATGCTAAAAACAGTACAGAAAAATCTAAAATCCATCTATTTCAGTCTATAAGCAAAGAGGAGATAAAACCTATTCTTAGTTCAAATAAAATAGCTCCTCCCTACTTCCACATCTCTGAGTTTAACGTCAAAATAAAAAGAAATCTTTTTTACCGGCGCCGTCAGTTTGACAATCAGCTGATTTTAGTTTTGTAAATGTCATTAAAAATCGTGCTAAAGGTCAGGATTGGTGACTATAATGACTATAATCGCAAAAATGTGTAATTAAACGAAAAATACACTATTATAATCTTATCTCTATGAAATGAAATAGAAAACAGCAAATTCGACGAACGTTTGGGTAATTTTTAACCTGTTTTTTACAATATATTCCAGTAAACTCTTGTGAGAAAGTTTTTGTTTATCAATGCACTATATAAACAAAAGGTTTATTTTATAACAAATACTCTGTATTTTAGGTATTTAGTTAGTTAATTGGTAGCTATGATACCAAAGATATTCTTCGTTCAGAGTGTGTTATAATTTATAAAGTAACAATGAATACATCCAACATGTTTGAAAAAAGTGAAGCTTCTCAATGGAACTCCACAATACATCAAATACCTCTGGACCATATCAAGATGGATTCAAACTTTTTAATGCTCTTATTCTCCCTAATTTTTGCAGTACTCTGGGTCATCTACATTACATATTATAACTCCAGAATTCTCGGCTATATTATAACAAAAGTCTTGAACAAATTTATCGTTGAGGGGTATTTCAAAGTCGGTAAGTACCTGTATATATATATATTTAATACTTAGAAAAATATATTATTTGTTTTATTATCAAATCTAGGGTCACTTAGTGTGAATGCTCTGTCCGGAAAAATAATGTTCCGTGATTTTATTTACATTACTCATGATTACACTCTAAGGATTCAGGATGGTTACTTAATTTTTCGATGGTGGAGGGCCTATGTACCTAGAGATGTGAGTGAAGATCTATCCCATTCAGATACTAGACTATCGGTAATGTTGAATGGCTTTGAATTACATGTTTACAATAGGTTAGTGTCTATGGATAATTATATGAATTTTTTTCAAAACTTTTTTAAATTTTAGATCGGATTTCTATTCCAAATTAGAAAAACTGTTTGGCTTAAGTTCTGACTTATTCCCTGATAACAACAAAGATCCACCTATCAATGAAGAAACAGAAAGGTCAGTATAAATGAATTTATGTCCACTGATTGGTATGAAAAATAGACACTTTAAAATTTTCAAGTATATTAAAATTCAAATATTTTTCGACCTAGTGGGCAATTTTGATGATTTTTTAAGCAATTTGTAGCTCAATTATTGGTCTTTCTAGCCTCTTTTTAAATTTTAAAATTAAAGTACAAATCTGTCTGTTATAAGAGGCGAAACAAAGTGTTGTTATTTTGATGGTGAAAGTTGTTGTAAAAACACCCCGTAGAATAGTTTACTAAAGCCAGAGCAACTTAAAACCGCTTTATCATGAAGGCGCATCTTTTCTCGACGATTTGCTTTTTGATTCATCTCAGTAGCTCGTTTTTTGTTGGAGATATTCGCTTTTTAAGAAGACAGTAACGATTATTCATTAATGTCTTATTAAAATGCGAAAACCTCCTATAAAAATAAAGCTATCGCGATAAATCAAAAAGTAAACTATGGACTTTAATTTTTATTTAAAAATAGAGATTAAAAATCCTCATCAGTGTATTTTTGAGCTTAGTTTTAATGTGATATATCTTGAAGGAACGACAACGAAATCCAAACCAGGAAACAGAAAACTAAAAAACAACGACCCGAGGCTGCGATGGCGCGAACGTGGAGGGATCTGATCCCTGTCATTAAGTGTGACGTCATTTCTAGTCGGCTTGTGTTCGGTAACAGACTGGTGCCCACTACTCTAAGTATTACATTCGAAGAAAGTCATTTTGTGTACTCAACCAAGCCCGCTGTATGCACTTTGGACAGGTTTATGCACTTCGTCAAGTGCAAGGCGGAGAACGTGAAGGTTATGTTAGCTCCCAGCTTAAAATATACAGGTAGAATTATATTTATGTATATGTTTACTATTAATCAATCTTAAAATCATTCTTTTTAAGGTATGCTGGACGAGCCTCCGCGCTATATGGGCGAGGGGTTTGTCCTGATGTCGTCAAACGATTTAGAATTGTATTTTTATATGGACGAGCCGGGTTTGGTACCTGAAGAACCCGTTTTGATCACTCTAGCCAATGGAGACATAGGTAAACTAATATTAATTTAAGTTTTGTAACTCAACGATTAGATTTTTCAAAATTGCGAGAAATTACACAGGGCTACGATTTAAAATTATTTTCAAAAGGTACAGGGTGTCCCAAATGAATAAAAAATATCAAAGTTGTATTTTTTTAAATGGGACGCCCTGTTTATTATTATATTTTTAGATTTTACAATCGAAATAAAGGTAAGTTTAACCCTTGTTTAACTAAGGTTTACCACACTTAAGCTTTGCCGTTTTTGAAATATTTACGTTCAATTTCATTTTGTTCAAATACAGCAAGAATTTTAATGCCTTTTTCTCTAAGCGTCTTTAAGTTTTTTAAACCAAATATGTACCGAAATTTTTTTTTTATTTGCTAAATATCGTGTGTGCAATAATAAAAATAATTCTACCTTATACAGGGTGTCTAAAAATCGGTTTTAAATACTTCCTACCTTCGAACGGCAATAACTTGTTTAATTTAAATAGAACACCTTGTATATTTTGTATGCATCAGATGCAGTATTTAATTATCTATCGAAAAGTATTATACCATTTTTTCACTAACGTCTCTGTTTTTCTTAAAAAAAGGCATATAATTCGAGCCTTTATTTAATTTTTTTTTCATAAAATCATAAATATTTCATAAACGGTATTATTTAACTGGGGCAAACGTTAGTGAAGTTTACCTTTATTTTAATCGTAGAAACTGAAACCGTAATAATATATAGGGCGTTCCATTTAAAAAAATACGACTTTGATATTTTTTTTTATTTAGAACACTCCCATCATCGATCCCATCAATTATAATTTCGAAAAATCTAATCATTTGATGTCGAATAGCACTAATAAGCCTGTATAGCTAATATAAGTATTTATACGGTTGTGTCAACTTTAGTTGAATCAACACCGCCTCAGTGGGGAGTGGATATTAAGTGTGGAAAAGGTACGAACTTTAGTTACGGTCCTTGGGCTGATAGACAGAGGGAACATCTATATAAATTTTTCTATCCACAAGACTACTTGCCAATGGAGGTTAGTATAATTTACTTTATATAACTTTTAGTACATTTTTTCTTAGACAACGCCGAAGAAAATGCAAAAAAAAACGAAAAGCACGGCTAAATAAAACACTTTTCTTTGTTTCACTTTTATTTAGGTTACTAAAGCTCTGAAACCAGGGGTCAAAAGAGAGATGCAATCCTTTGATGTGAGGCTTCTGATGCAAAACGATGCAACCATTGACGTGCTGTTCACCAAGGACAAGGAAACCAATGCCGTGCACATAAACGTCGGTGCTGGGAGTTATTTAGAGGTATTTAAAATAAAAAAAAATATATTCCCTGTTTTTTTACTTCTTAATTGATATTCTCTCTGTCAATTTCGACAGTTGACAGAGTGCAGGCGTACTGTATGATCAAATCCAATCATTATTCCCCTATTAACTGAATATTTTTACGGAAAAATTACTGATTATAAAGCCCAGTATACACGTAACGTTTTGCCTGCCAGCTTTAACCCTTCCGTTTTGACCGGCAGGTAAAACGTTAGGTGTAGAGGTAGCTTTATACAAACAAGAGGCAGAAGAGTTGAAATTTTGTTTATTTTTTTGAAGGTTACTATACCGTGGGTAACTAAAGAGTCTGGTTTTACTACAAAAATCAACGGGCAACTGTTACACTTGGAAGCGACTACGAGTTTACAATTCAGGGACTTGGTAGAGAGCGAAACTCTGGAATTTAGTATCCTGTGCCATTATCCGTTGATCTGGAACGACCATCAACTCTGGGAAGTGAATCTAACTGGTTGTAAAGCCACTGTTAATTTGATATTCGCGCACAAATGGTTCTTTACAGGTGCCTTTGTATTTTATATGTATTTTTCTATCGTCGATATGCATTGTCTTATTTCTTTTTAGATCTTATCAACGATTGGTCGTCCAAAGTTAGGCCGGATTTGATGCACTTTGTTCCATACACGTGGAGATTCGGATTGACGTTAAAACACTGCGAATTACTCACTATGATCAACCAGTACAACTGGATAGATTGTAGTAGTGCCGGTCAAAGAAACAGGTATTTTTTGTACTAAAAATGGTACATTTTATTAAATTGAGTATTCAAGGTCAATAATTTACATCAATAATCCGAACGTATCTTAGATGACTTCGTGGTCGTAAGTCTCGAAAATGTACTAAATAACTTTGCATTAAGTTAATAATTTTTAAGTATACAAAAAAATATATTTAGTTTCTTAGGTGACTGTGTTTCTTAAATAATTACCTGGAGATATTATACAATTTTAACGCTATTCTTTCATACGATAAAATGTAGTAAATATTGTACAAAAAATTAGTCGATCACATCCCTCGCATTTTTCGGGGCAGGTATTTCTATATTATCTCTTTCTCGAAATACGTATATACAAACTAGACAATGACTTGATGAATTTTGACAGACCTTGAATCGTCTTATTGTTTGAAATCTTTGTTTGAAATGGATTATTGTAAATTGGTATATATTTTTATACAGTGGCGTATATTTAAATTTTATTATTTTTTAAGGCTGGAAAATACACAGGTAGCGTTGTGCGCCCATTTTCTACATCTGTCATTCGATCTACCCTTTGACGAGTTTCTTCCCGATACAGTACCGATTAATTTAGCTATACAGGTTGGATTTTTATATATAATTTTCGATCTGTTAGATGTATTATTTTTGTTTATTTTTTTAAGGGTGAAAGTATAGATTTAAGCTTATTCATTCCGGAATTTCATACCAGTAGAAATGTGATTTCTTCCCTGGAAAAACACGCTAAAGTACTGTCAAAAGACGGGTCGAGTACTACAAAAAAAACCGAGATTATACCGAAGTGGAGAAATATATGTCAGAAGTCTGCGGGTTGGGTTGATTTTTGGTGGATACCCATAGGTATAAACGTATAAAAAATAAATAATATTTATTTACTGGCTATTTTTATTTAGGAGCGATTAATATACTGTACGTTTACCATCCATGTCCGCCTTTAGGGCCTCAGCCTCAAGCCGATATCTCGACTCCAGTAAAAGAGGAAATTTTATTATCTCCGATGAGATTCCCTCACCACAGAAAGAAACATAAAAGGTTTATATACATTTATTTTTGACTCGCCCTGTAGAGGGTGTCTCCCAAATTTGCGGGCGAAAGAGGTCTGAAATAAAGGCAAAATTAAATTCTTATAATTTCAGGTTATCTGTCCCAAGGTTCACCCGCAAATTTTTGAGTGTATTATTTTTTTTTTATTTTTCGTACTAATTTTTATAAATTTTAGATCTTTGGAGAGGGGGCAGAAATTCGATCCAACCACTTTAAAGGCCGATATCGTCACCGTGGAGCTAGAAATCGGTCCTTCGGTTCTGCTTTTGTACGGCACCGCCCTAAAGAATTTCATGATATTTAAGGTACGATTTTGAGGTTATTTTTCTGCTCGAAAATCACGTAAATTATTTTAGGAAAACGTTTTTGGCGAGGACCAAGTGTTTACCGATATGCAACAGGCCTCTTCCAACGAAAATAACGGTACCGCAGACCTAAAATCCGAGGATAGTACTAATAATATTCCTCTGGAATTAAGGGACGATTTCGATCATCGCTATTACAGACCTCTCGAGGTGGACGTTTCCATAGTGATGCACGATATCCAGGCGCATTTGTTGAAGGTAAGGTTAAAGAAAGCGTTAATCTTTCGTATTGAAAAAATGTACTAAATACCGTACAAAAATTTGGGGTAATCACGTCCCTATTTTAGGATTGTACAGAAAAGGATCCTCCTTGTCCCGTAATCCTGGTCGAAAGATTCGGTTTCGAAATGAAAAAAAGGTACGATCAAACCGAACTACAGTTGTTACTGAGTCCCGCCGTGCTTTTAGTGTCCGACAATGTTGTCAGACCGTCCAAAGACCGACACTTAAGTCAAGGGAGACTGACTTTGTCTTCGTTACAGGTAAAATCAATTGAATAAATTTAATAAACGTTTAATTAAATCAACTTGAACGAAAATAAAAACAAAACTTATAGAAAACGTAGTACATAATTGGAAATTTTTATTAATGTGTGATGTATTTAGATCAGGGGACACGCCATGTTCTCGGACGTGGGACAAACTCTAGACCAGGATACCATAGAGTATGCTTGGCTTGTTGAAATTCAGCTAGGTAGGTTTGTAACAACCAAATAAGACAGTATTTATTATATTAATTACAAATTATGAGCGTTTGTGTATAATAGACACTCGATCGGTACTTTTACTAAACGTGCCAAAATCAGTGAAAAAAAATTATCGAAACTTGAGAGCGAATTATAAGAAACGGGACCATTATCTCTGTTCATATTGTCTTTAGGTTTATTTATTCTGATCTTTTACAAACATTAATTATTATTAAAGGTAAATTCTCCGGAAAACTAACCACTCCTCAACTCTATTCGATTTGTGCGAGTCTGGAAACACTTTTGTTACTCATCATGGATGACGAAAACGAACTGAACTCTCCCAAAGACGACTTGATTTTGAATCAACCAATAGTAAAAAAGAAAAACCCGTCTAATTCACAAAACGTACATGTACAGCATGTTCAACAAGGTAAAGACATGTTATATTTTGGTTATGGATATGTCCGAAAAAGTATACTCCTCCGCTGGAAGGAGTATAGAATAAATTTATTTTATATTTTTTCTAACTAAAAAATATGTATTTTTAAGCGATTCAACATTTGCTTCAACCGAAAAATAGCGGGACTAGTCTGATGTCGCGAAATTTGAATACTAGTTCGAGCGCCACTAAAAACGAATTAAAAAATAAGAAAAAAGATATCGACGATAAAAGTGTGAGAGGATCGGTGAGAGTTCCGGCAACGTCGCAAGAAGAAACTACCAACAGTACAAACAACGCTGCCTCAACGTATTCGGAACACACCCTTAAGTACAAATTGGTCAGGGTTGCGATCGACGCTGTAGATTTTTGGCTGGTCGAGACGGGGGCAGCTTTGCAGTTATGGGTACGTTTTAATGATGATTTATTTTGAGGTTATTTTATTACATTTTGCGTTATAGTTGTCTCCGGTAAGGTTGGCAAGTTGTAATTTGCACGGGAAACAAGTCAGTTCCGGACTGTCATGCGTCATTTACAGCATGTCACTGAGACAGCTGGTCTGGCATCCTCACAAATACAATCCAAACAAGTAAGATCAAGATTTTATATATTTCAATTAAAAATGTACGAAATATCGTACAAAATTTTTGGGTAATCACATCCCTTCTGTTAACTTTTGCTTGAAATGTACAATAGTTTTGTCGAGTATACCTATAGCTCGTGTAATAAAGAACTGGATGAACTTACACTTGTACAGGGTGTCTCAAAAAAATGTGAAATATCACCTAGTTCTTCGTTATAAGAGCTGCAGAATCTAGACGCACTTTTACAGGACCTGTAGATGTAAAAAATAAATAAAAATATTTTTTTAGCTCTTCTATAGGTCTATAGGCTCTTCTATAAGTTCACTTGTACAGGGTATCTGGAAAAAGTGTAAATATCACCAAGTTCTTTGTTATATGAGCTACAGAATCCAGGCGCACTTTTGCGGGACCCTGTGTATGTAAAAAATGAATAAAAATATATTTTTTAGCTTTTTTATAGGTCTACATGTTCGCTTGTACAGGGTGTCCCGAAAAAGTGTAATGTACCTACGTTCTTTGTTATAGGAGCTACAGAATGTTTGAAGCACTTTTGCAGGACCCTGTATATGAAAAAAAATAAAAATATATTTTTTTAGCTCTTCTATGGGCCTATAGGCTTTTTTATATGTTTACTTGTATATGTTTACTTGTACAGGGTGTCTCGAAAAAGTGTAAATATCTTTAAGTTCTTTGTTATAGGAGCTAAAAAATCCAGACGCACTTTTGCGGGACCCTATATATATATATATATATATATATATATATATATATATATATATATATATATATATATATATATATATATATATATATATATATATATATATATATATATATAAATATAAAAAATATATTTTTTTCAGACCAAATTCATCAGAATCTCAGGATTTGTGGTTAGAAGTAGGCGCAATAAATTGTGGACCTCTAATAATTGAGTCGGCAATATCTAACGACATTAAAGAACAGCATCTGTATCAAACTCAGCAGAAATTCTTGAAAATACACGACGAGAAATTGAAAAAACTGTGGTTTTTGTGGCCCGAACTGAATAAAACTTCGGGAAATTGCGGATGTACAGGGGGTTGCGCTTTTTTCGGCGGCAATAGGAACGGACCCCGATTTTTTAAGCCCAGCAAAAAGGATTTGGACGAAGGTCTAAATATTGCGGCATTTAGGTTAGAACATTTTGTTTTATTTATTTTGTACTAACAATTATTATTTTTTTTAGGATAAATGAACCGGGGAAAGATCCAGGATACGGCCAGAGTATTCTACATGAGAATGCCCTAATTTTTAGAACGCCCCCGTATATTTTGAATGAAATTACGTTGCAGGATACGCTGAGCTACAATAAGAGTGAAAAAAACAGTGACAGTCCTAGGTTATGTTCACTGGACACTGATAATGAAAATGTACAGTTTATTAGTCCTATAGGGACGAGTGAGAGGAAAAACAACCGAAGATTTTCGTCTACTTCCATGAAGTACGTTAATTTTTATTTTGATATATCCAACATTATTAAAAAAATGTACTAAATATTGTATAAAAATATCAGTTAATCACATCCCTTGAATTCTTTTTTAGAAGCGCATTAATGAAGGAGGTGCCGTATTCGAGACTTATCGATACGAGCCCTTCCAACCTGCCCACCAAGCTCGACAGCGATTCGAAATTACACTCGGACAAGACAAAATTGAACGTCACGGAAACCTCCGACTTGCTGCCGAAGAATAGTGCTTCGGATTCCAAGTTGGCTGTGGATTACTTTACGGCAAGCGAAAATAATACGATTAAAATCGACTTACTTAAAAAAAGCAGCGAATTAACAAAAGGGGGTACGACTAATGACGTGTCTGTTATGTCAAAAAGTTTTAACGGAAGCGACAGCCAGTATTCTTTAGGCGGTGAACTTTTTGATGAGAGTTTACTTAAAGAGGTAAATATACAGGAAGTTTCAAAATGTTTGGCTTCATGTTTTTTGAAACACCCTATATATATTTGATCATATTTTAACGTTATTCTTTTATATGAAAAATATACAAAATTTCCTACAAAAATTTTGGGTAATATCATCCCTTGTTAAGCCAATAAAGTTTACTTAAAGAAGCATATTAGCACTAACTTTTTACGTAAACTTTTTTAAACAAATCGTCTCGAATTAACAAGGGATATGATTAGCTAAAATTTTTGTACGATCTTTAGTACATGATAATATCTTTTTAATTAATTTAGGTGCAAAGAACGACCTCAATGTCGAGTGAAAACCATTCGGAAGCATTTTTTTCGGCCGACGAGGATATAAACTTGAATTCGAGAAGTTCGAGTTTAAGAAATTCTATTTTAAGTGCCGGAGACGCTTTTACCAAGCAGGAAAGCAGTAGCGTCCCGCCGCAAAGGTAACTACTACAGTTTTTTTTCGAAAGGGTATTCTAAAATAATATTTTCTTAGGAAAAAATTCTCCAGCGAGCTTAATATAGTGACGGATAAAAATCGGTCTACTCCGGTTGGTTCCGGTTCTGTACCGGAAACAGGGACGTTAAAACCTTCGATGCACCGGAGCGATCACGAGATTCACACTCCCGAGCACAGGTATAGTCCGTTTCCCTCAAGATGACGTTTAAAGTCGGAAATATTGAAATCTAACACTATTCTTTTTATGTTAAAAATGTACTAAGCACCGTACAATTTTTTTTTGTCATAACATCCCTTGGTTCAGATCTCTTTAGCTTCCCTGATAAACTATGTTAAACGAGAACGTGACAATAAAGGTCCTTTATTACCCTTAACTGCAGTCAGAGAAGTAAGTTTGATTGATAAGCACATTACAGCACTTTCAAAGTTATTTCTACGTTAGTTTTTAGTAAATTCTGTTATTATTAGTTTGTGCATTAATAGCACCCTCTTGTTATTACCACTTATGGTATTGTAAGATGTACATCAATAAATAAATATCCCATAATAACGCTTAGAATAATCTTCATAATGGACTAGTTTTTGCCAATATGAGTATAGGCATCAAAATAAAACGTAAAAATCTTTAAAAAATGATATAATAAATATATTGTTTCTCACTTTTAAATTAAGATTGATCTCATAAATCCATCACAATCTGGCAGCGCTGTCACCATCGCTTGTCACTCAAACTTGATCACGTGCATCGGAAATTGTTTTGCGATTACATACCTAATATTTCTGTACAATGTTTAGTAGAAGGGATGTGATTCCTTCATATTTTTGTACGATCCGAGGGTACAGAATGACTTTGAACTGTCATTTTTCGTGAAATTGATTTTATATTCTATTTTTTGAATAATTTTACGTGAAGTACTCTGTTTAATTTAAGATCTTTCGTGAACCACCAACACAGAACAGTACAAGGACTGGTGACGCCATTTCGACAGCCCTCCAATCGATCTGTCAGTCCTAGAATCGTGTCCAATAACGAATCGATTAATTTCCAACTACAAAAGGATGAAATAAATGACACTTACAATGACACTTCGGACAGCGTCAGCGATACCAGCTACGTATCGGCGGTGGGAAGTCAGGAAGATTTCACTTTGGTAGATCTTCATATGCAGGTAGGTATTTTTGTACTGTAAATAATAATGTACAGTGTTTCGTACATTTTACCCCCGATTTTAACAGGCTATAACTTTTTTATTTTCGGCGATAGAACAGAAGTTCAAATAGGAAAGTTGTTTGGAATTTGAATCTCCACACTATACAGGGGTTTTCAAAAAACAATATACAGGGATTTTAAAAAATACTTATTGTTTTTTATTTTGTTCAGGTAAATCGGTTTATAATCGATTCTCCCATGCTGATGTCGAGTTACGTCACGCATTTGAATCAGCTGAGATGCCAAAACTGGCAAAATAAAAATAAGGCGGATCAGTTTTCAGCCCCGATGTTCGAGCGAGATCCTGAGGGGAAACTTGTCTATGCTGGTAGGTTACTTGGCGGTGTTTTTTTTTATGAAAATGTACTAAATATCGTACAAAAATTTTTGGTAATAACATTAACCACGACAATTAACCTAAGGGATGTTATTACCTAATATTTTTGTATAATGTTCAGTACAAGGGATGTGATTTGATAGGTGGAAGATTTGTCCCTAATATGGAACTGGTTAACGACGGAATTACGTCTTTGAAAATGGTGTCCCGTTCCGATTCGGGTGTCCAAAATAAAACTCCCACTTCACCGTATGTTTACATTTGGGACAACGAGGATATTGAAATTGATTCAGGTTAATTATTTTTTTATTAAATTTTTATTGTTTATTTTTCTTCTACTTGAAAATATATACAGGGTCGTTCCAAGAAGAAGAATTACTAATCGGCCAAAATAATGCGGGATCTCGAACAATAGTCATCGTAAAACTCAAAGGCGATCTCGATATCATGATCAGCCCCTTACTACTAGAGACGGTGCAACGATTTATCGATTCCCTCACTCCTACCGTATCGAATCTTCATCCGTTGACCGTAATAAACCATTTACATTCCTCCTGCGTCTTTCAGGTAGGCGTTTTTTATTTTTCTCACCCTGTAGGTATAATTATTTTACGATATTTCTCAGGTAAAATCGGCAAACATGTTAAAAACTACGTCGAACGTTGCGAAAATTTGCCAGCCGGCCGTAGAGGGCGGAACTAGTACTACCCTGTACGAGGAGACCGTGAAAAAACAAATACAGGCTTCGATAATTTTGCCTAAAGTGAGTATTTTTGATATTGAAAAATGTACTAAATATTGGTACAATTTTTGTTTGGTAATAACATTCCTTGTGGGAAATTTCTGCGTCAAACTTTAACTTTATTTCGAACTTCATTTTTTTATTAACCCAAGGTATGTTATTACCTAATATTTTTGTAGAATTTTAGTAGATTTGGAGGTACAGAATAATAATCTTGAAATAAATTATACATTTTTAAGGTTTATAAAAAAATTGATATTTTAAAATGTACGTTTTTTTAGGTGAATGTTACACTATTGCAAGTCTCGATCGTGGAAGAGATTATATCATTTTCGGCTCTGGATAATATAAAAGATTTAACTTGTGTGTCTCTTTTCTCTGTTTGTTTCGATAATATATCTATCAAATTTCATTCAGATCATCAGGTTGGTACAATTTTTAATTTATTTTGTATTTTTTTTTTAATTAATAATACCTATTTATTTTATTCGCAGACCAAAGAAATTCTAGAAAAATTTCTTAGGCCTTCCGTGGTGAGAACGAAAAATAAAAGTGTGAATCTAGCGAGATTATTACGTCTGCAGACTCACACGAATTCCGATGTGATACAGGGCGAGCCAGTATTTATAGAGAGCTGTGAAAATCAACAGTCGCAATTGGTAAGTATTGTGTTTCAGCTTATTCAGCCATTTTCAATTATGGTGTAGCCACTCTGACATATTTAGATAACCTCTCTGTACAAGTTATCCCTGCTAGGTTGTAAGTCAAAAAAAAGTTGACCTAATCATATACGGGGTGTTTCAAACAACATGTGAGGAATCTCTCCATGAGATGTTTTTTGAAACATGTGCCTGTATAATTTTTTATATTGTTATAATTTTTTTTAGGTTGTTTGTTTGAACATAGGAAAAGCTCACGCTCAATTGAGACGTTTGAGAAACGAAAGTTCCATTCTAAACGACGCCATAATTACAGCTATCCCCCCGTACAAATCCAAAGTATCTTTTATACCAACTAAAATCAAACCGATGTACAGGGGTTTGGAATATTACTTGCAACCGGTTCCTCAAGAAAACAATGTAAAATATTGCAAATAATGGTTTATAAAGATTTTTTTTTAATTTTAATAAATTTCTAGGTATCCGAAATGGATGAGTTTGGTACAGAGGATAAACTTGGGTTTATTATGTTCGAGGGTGGATTGGAGGGGATATCTATCAAGATAGTTAAAAAGTCTAAGTTTGAATACACCGAATCGAGTGTGAATGCTTCCACAAACGTGCCTAGTGTCGAGTCAATGAAGTCCAACGAGAATTTAGGTAGGTTTTTGTGGGTTAAATCAAGAAAATAGTGTGTTTTTTACTAAAGATTACAGTTTTAGATAACTGCATCCCTTGATTTTTGGGATCACTCTCAAACTTTGCTCGCAATATACTATTCTAACATTATTCTTTCATATTAAAAATGTACTAAACATCGTACAAAATTATTTAGTAACTACATCCCTTTTATCTTTCAGAAACTCTGAATTTTCCTTATATGTACAGTTGTAACCATATTCCTTCATATTAAAAATGTACTAAATATCGTACAAACATATTTAGTAACTACATCCCTTGGAGCTTTCAGAAACTCTGAATTTTGCTTATATGTACAGTTGTAACCATATTCTTTCATATTAAAAATGTATTAAATATCGTACAAAAATATTTAGTCACTAGTAACTTTAGTGAAATGTACTGTATTTATTCTAAAGAGAGAAACATTTTTTTAATATAGATTCTGCCGCTAATACGCCTAAAACCAATCAAGACACCTCAAAGTCAGCAACAAAAGACGGTACTACCCCGAATTCCACCGATAAAAAGAACCCGGAAGAAGAAAGTCGTACCAACGAGTTAGAGAAAGATCCTAACCTAAAAGACAACGGAAATATATCGTCGGGCGTTATAGAACTTAAGACGGTGTGGTTCAATTTTGCAGCGCCCCCTAGAGCACCGATCACAAGAAAAATCGATTACACCAGGTATATAGTATACAAATATGTGTACGGGTTGTTTCAAAAAGTTAATAAATAAATTTAGATTGGACTGGAACCTGTTGAGTACCGCTTCTCCTGCTATCAATGCCTGGATGAACCCTAGCAATCGTCTTGCGATCCGGGTGGTACATATGGCGAGGACTTTGTACAAACGATCGACGGTTGTCATTGCCTGTCTTATGGCGGAGGCTTTGGACGGACAACATATACACGAAGTACCGAAAGTACGTTTAAAAAACATTTAAACGTACACTTTTAATTTTTTTATTTTTTTTAATGTATAGTCTCGCTACGGAAAGTTGACACCCTTAAGTCAAACCTTGCACGAGGACCCTAGTTTGCAGCTTTGCCAGATTTTAAGGAAATACTATCTGGAATGCGACCCGACGAATATAGAACTGAATCTTAGAGAAAGCGATTTGCCAACCCTGTTTACATTGAGACAAGTATTTATTGTTCTAGTTACTTTTTTGTGGGATAATTAATTTGTATTTTTTAATCTCAGGGTGTAATTGTATTGAGTCGACAGTGGAAGAACACCCTGTACACGCCTCTGATGACGCAAAACACTCTAAAATCTCGTTTGAAACCTGTCAATGTTACTATTGCCGTCCCCGATATACAGGAGGTAAGTAAAGTGTTTTTTTAAGTATTATATATTAAAATTATAGTACATGGTATAGGACTATTTTGAAAAAATGTTTTTTATATTGTTATGTATATTTTTCTTATTTAGGTAAATTATAACCTCAATCGTGACACTAAAAATGACGATAACGTTAACAGTAAGATATCAAAATTTTATTCAACTTATTATTTTCACTCTTTGTATCTAATATTAATTTATTGTGTTATATATAGACTTGTAGTATCTGTCACCTGTTGTGCACTAACCAATCTCAATTCGGTACATATTTTTATACAAGTTTTTTGTCTCATATACATAGTACTATTCACGTATCATATTACATACTACAGCCTTTGTCATATAATTTTCTATTGGTCCTTAAAATTTTAACACAACATTTTTGATGTTCTTATTTAATTTTAAAGTCCAATATTAAGTGCGCATTTAGCATAAAAATGTCATTATCGCTGTCACTTAACCGTTTTCAATGAACCAGGAGAGCTGTTTGACAGACGGCGAGGCGTCGGGCAACGAAGAGACCGACATTACCGACGAGCACGCCAGGCTTCTACACGCAGGCATCATTTTGCGACCGAACGCACCGCATAGAAACTTGGGTAGGTTGAGGGGACCGCTGCCGCTGTCAAAAACGCTTCGGGTATCAGTCTGGATGACATTTAAAAAATGTACTAAATAGCGTACAGAAATTTTAGGCGATCACATCCCTTGCGGGACTTTCATATCCAGACTGATACCTCTAACACCTACTAATATAATATAACACGCTTGTACTTAGCTGCACTTTACATTTACTTATTCTTTTGTACATATCTACACATTAGGACATTAATGAATGTTTAATTTAACTCTTTTAACTCAAACCTGTCACATTTTATCACCCAAGCTTTCTTGTTTTTTGTTTGTTTTATAGTAATTTCGTATTTACAATTTTATTCTGAACTTTTTTAGTTCCCTGTGTAACTACAGGTAAAGATATAAGTTCAGGGACGCAGGCGGCTCAAAAAAACGCCGGACTGTCCGAAACACAAGTGGCAGTAGTTTCCGGTGGGGTTGAGAGTGTTTTGGCCTCACCTAGTCCACCCGGTAAGTCGACATTATTTTAGATCATAAAAACCACCCGAATTAAGCTATATTTCTTAAGTTTTTGCACATAACTTCGATTCTATGAGTACTAGACACGATATCGAAGCAAATTTACTTATCCGCGTGGTTTATATGATCTAAGGTCATTGCTTTTTGGTCCGATCACACGTTTAAACTTGCTTTTACGAACTCTGTGCCTAATCCCGATGCTTGTACGTCCCTGTTGACTGTTTTAGTGCCAGTCAGAAAGCGCAAAAAAAGTGTCGTTCCCTCTGTACATCCCCCGTCCAAAGCCAGCGCGGTGTTGCCGCTCTTAACCGGCGCTAATCCCTTTACGACTAAACGTGCGATTGATGATAACATTTGTAAGTAACAGTGTCATAAATTTGTTGTATCGTTTAGTGGTAAATGTTTTGCTGTACACATTTCATTAAATACTTGATTGAAATAGTTATATACCATACGATCGAAAAAAAATGGCGTCGAAGAAGGCTGGGGAGTGACAATCGATGATAATTTTGGCGAGCCATTTTTTTTTTCGATCAGTAGGTAGATATATATTTCGATCAAAGATTAAATGCTTAGCAGGTCAGGTCTAACTACGAGGTTAATGTATTTTTTTAGGTTATGGGACCCTTCATGAGGATACTGTCATAAATTTTGGATCCGATCCCAGCGATGGATGTAGCCAGTCCAGTCCTGAACTGCCTTCGAGCCCCACCCACAGGGCTATTGGCCACGCCCATTCCAGTGAGGATTTGTATAGCTGGATGGCGAAACAAGACGCCGAGACCGACGTAAAGAATTTAGAGGGTAGGCAACCAGATATTTACAAAAAATGTTGTACAGATGATTTCAACAAAAGATGACCATTGAAAATCAATAATATTTACTTAAAATTAAAATATTTCATCCTAATCTAAAGGTATGTCTTCCAGATAGGGTCGTAGAACGTACGCTAATTTTTCAGATACATACTGCTTGAAAAATACAATTTAGCACTATTTTTTGTATTAAAAATGTACTAAATATCGTACAAAAATTAATGGTAATCACATCCCTTGGATTAACTGTAGTTTTTCAGGGCTCGTATTTGTATTGAAGGTGATGGTTGATCTTGAAGCATCATAGTCATCTCTCTTGTGAAATTTACTGTAAATAATTTAATTTTAATTAATTTAAATACATGGAAAAATTATATTTTTGTATATAATACAGGTTGTTTAGAGAGTAAGGTAGATACGTTACATACCGAGTCCTCAGGAGACGTTGGAACATTACCCAGGGAAAATATAATAGACCAAGAAGCTTTGTTACATCCCATCCAAGAATCCGTAAGATTATTGGACGCCAATCAGATATTCCAGCCTCTTTTATCCAGTCTAGGAGTCATGCCACAACAATTAAGATTCACTACGATGACAGAATCCGGTATATTTTTTTAATCCCCCGTATATATATATTTTCGGTACTTATTGTATTGTTTCAGGTGTAAGCAATGACGTCACAACTCTGGATGCTCTAGGGTCGAATTTGTGTCTGGTTGGAAATATGGAAACGTTAAAAATTGATATAGTCGTTTCGGAGCATGGGAAAATCGAGAAAAGGAAGGGAAAAAATAAGGGAAAAAAGGGCCTTTTAATAGGTATGTTTTTTTTAAATTCGTCTTTAAAAATGTACTAAAATATGAGGTTTGTAGAGATTAATACGAACGATGAAATACCTGCCTTTGTTTGCGAAAAAGTTCTGGTCGAATTGGAAATCGACAGGATAACTGACATGGCTGTCAACGACTTGATGAAAACTAAAAACGTCCTGTATATATCTAGAGGGCAGTTAAAAAATCACACGTCAACTGCCATTAACTTTACTATCGGTATAAGATACATACACCAGAGGGTTAATATGCCTCTATTGAGACTGTTGCATCAAATCAGCAACATGTATCAAAACGTTAAGGATACGCAAAACGAATTGAAGGAACAGCAGCCTGCTATAGAGATCAGAAGGCCGAAAACTAGCGCCAGTGATCACAACGATCAGAAGCATCACAGTTCCACATCGGACTTTTTACAAGTAACTATCTCACTTAAAAATATTAAGGAAGGAGTATTGTAGGCGTATTGTGTGTTCAGGACTTTGGCCAGTATCTTAGACGGCACGAATGGTTGTTTTGTTTTGTAGCTACTAAATCTGTAAGAATATGTCGTCAGAACTTTTGATACACTCCTTCCTTAATCTTTTGATTCAAGGCTTTCTCGACGCTGTTTTTTTTTGTAAATACGAATTTATTAAAAGGTTTTTTTTTCTAGCACGATGCGGGTTCAAATATTATCGAATCCAAACCATTAACGTTGAAAATATCAGACCCTGGATCTTATACTTCTCAAAATAAGCCGGTTATTTCGCCAAGTCCTAGTTTGAGGTCCAGACCTCAAAGTTTTGCGCAAAAATTGAGGTCTACAGGTATGAAAACTTGACTTTTCTCAAAAAATCAAAGGAATTCGAGTAATTTTTTGTTTATACTCGTTGGTTATCCCGTAGTGACGTTTAGTAATGATTATAAGCAAAAAATCCCTTGAATTTTGTTAAACGAAATAAAAACTTTTTTTGGTTAAGTAATATCTTTTTAAGGTAAAAACGTGAAGGGTTACGTGAACCTAAATGAAGGTTCGGGTACGCCGATATCGGTAAGTACCCCGACGGGTTCGGCGTTAGAAAGGATAACCGTATCGTCGGATAAAAGTACCGGAAGATGTTGGAAGACTATCTATTATTTGTTGGAACTCTATGCTAATATGCCCGATACAAAAACTATTAAACACAGGTAAATACAAATATATATATAGTTCATTTCAATAAAAATGACGATTAAGAAAATGTATTTAATACCGTACAAAATCATTCAGGGCTGGTATTTTTTATTAGAGGTAAAGGTTGAAGCCCTTGATTCGTCATCTCTTGTGAAACGAATTGTATAGAACTTTACTATAGTCTGACCAACGAAAATGACACAAAATACGATTTGCCTGTGACTTAAAATGACAGACACAACTGTCAATGTCAGGGATTCTCCCCCGTTGGACAGACTCTACATATAGTGTCCCTAGGAATACTATAAATATATTTGTATTCTAGATTCTCGGTTGGTACTAACGATATATCCGAACACTACAAGGGAAATCGAAAGTACGACATTCTGACCGAGATGAAATCATCGGAGGATATCGAAAAACTGGAAAATACACCTCCTCCCTACAATTTACACAGAGAAACCAATCAAACTGCCGTCAACGAGCATACAAAGCTTATAGTTTTCGGCGTTGCCAGAATACACAGAACCAGACTTTTGGCAACGCTGTCCGGCTTGAAGCTCGAGGCGGAAATCACCAGTTTGCACAGCAGTTTAACCGTGCGAAAAAAATCGATACCGCAGATGATGGAGTGTTCCCTAACTGGTCAGGTCGGTCGTACCATGATACTGCTTCTGGAAGGGGGTTCTTTGAATCTACAAACCGTAGTCAAGGTGAGTGAAAATAATACTGCAATAGGGACAAGGGTGATTTAAAAATGTACTAAATATTGTACAAAAATATTAGGCAATCACATCCTTTGTGTTAATCTCAAAACTGAGGCGAAATGTAAGATTTTTTTCCCTCTAGGTAACTATAGGAAAGTCTCAAGCCCTGTATTCTTCTGTTAACAAACGCAATAAGGATAAAAACTCAGGACTGCTGACTATCGGTGCGGTGAACATTGATATTCCCCAACACCCTGTAGCTTTACACGGCATGGTAACCAGAGGTAAAGTGCCATAAAAATCTGTATTTGTAATTTTCCGACTAAATAATGCTTTTTAGGAAGTAAACAATTGAGTTCTACGTTGCAAGAACTGAGAGTACCCAGAAGCCGAGTATCTAGAGGTGCTCAAAACGAAGAAGATCAACAAAATTCACCTAATCATCCGTCAAGGGATACGCCATTGACTGGTCAATTTACTCAACTTAAAGGAACTGTGGGGGAAAAGGGTTTACTTCAACCTCTAGTCATGCAGTTTTCTGTAATTTTACAGGTAAAATTCTCTCAGTTGTAAAAATGTGTACTAAATATCGTTCAAAAATTTTAAACAATCACATCCCTTGTCTTAAGTGTAAACTCATTTTTATTATTCTTTTTTTAACCAACTTACAAAAACTTTCTTGTTGAATAGAGCTTAAGCATCACCGCAGCACTGTTGCCATCACTTCAAGCCCAGTACAAAATGGACCAAGTAAATAGTACCGGATTTACAGGAAGCAAGGCGAAATTTACCATAGATTTACCGCATCACACTCTAAGTTTTACCACCAAGTTACCTCAGGTAAATAATTGTAAATTGTGTTGATTAAAAAATATTCTGAGAGTTGACAGTAAGCGCCATCCAAAAGATAAAGAAGAGTACTACGGGCCATTTAAATGATTTCTAGGGCTTCAACTCGCTTCAAAATTATCACGGATTGTCGTTGCCCCGACCTTCTTTGACGGCGTTTTTTTTTATTTACAGGGCTACAGCCAGACGGAAAAAAAAGAAGCTAACCTCCCTTCCGAAGCTAGCATAGCTCTTCCGGCAGTGCACGTAATGGCCGAGTATATACCGGAAACCGCAGCCAATGGCTTAAGAAATCCAGAGGGCGTGGTGTTTAAACAAGGTGGATACCTCAACGCCAACGCAGACATAGGCGTATTCGAACATAGCCTTACCACGGATCTGTTAAATCATTTGGTGTTCGTACAAAAAGTTTTTATGAGGGTAAAACATACTTTATAAAAATTACTTTGCGAAATAAAATTATGGTTTTCTAGGAGGTGAACGAAGTAGTACAAAAAGTATACGGGGGAGAACGACCGGTACCAATCTGGCTCGACGATTCGGAAGAATCTTCTTCTACGTTAAACAGACTGTTATTTTCGCTGGTTATCAAAATACAGCGTATTCAATTAACGGCTACGACAGCTGGTAGCTCGGCTGTTAGATTAGAAACAGGTAAAAATTTAGTTTATTTTATTTTCTCAGGGTTTTTAACGTATATACTTATCTAATAAATTCTTATTACTTCAGGAGCGGTAGTTTTGGAACTGTCGAACCGAGTACAAAACGTGTCCGGAGCCAACCCTGGCGGTACAGCGTCTAGGCTGTTCGGTAAAGCTCAGGTAGACTTGAATTTATCTCTGGGTCAAATTATAAGGAACGCTGTGTTTGAAGAGGCGGATATCGAGTACCAGCACGTCGCCTTTTTTAATACGCGCATCGGTTTGAGAAACGCTTTCCAGGTAATTCTATTTTACGATAATAATCATAAATGTATAGTCTCTTTTAGATTACTCACATTTTACTATAAATATACAATTGCAGCACTATTCTTTCATGTTAAAAATGTACTAAATTTCGTACAAAAATGTTAGGTAATGACATCCCTTGATTTGAAAGTTAAGACTTGAAGTCGAACATCTTAACTCGAAGGATGTATTTACCTAATATTTTTGTACTGTAAATTAATTTTTGTACTAATAATATTTTTTAAGGACGAAATTATCGAGGGCGAAGATAAAGAGGTGGTCTTGATCACCCTAAAAAGACCCTTAATTTATATCCAACCGGTGGCCGTGGACAAAGCCATTTTGGTGTGGCTGAACTACAAAAACGCCTACGATTATTGGACGGAAAAACGGGCCAATCTGAACAGGGAAATGAAGGAGGAAAAATTCCAGTTCGGACAGATCACCAGCCAGCTCGGCGCTCCTCATTTGGGGACTTTATTTTTGCAACTCACCGTAGAAGACATGGGTAATATATATTAATAATAATTAATCGCTGAAAGTTTGTTTGGAATATACGATGGTAACGCTATTTTTTCATATTAAAAATGTACGAAATTTGGTACAAAAAAAATAAGCGATCACATCCCTCGGATTAAAAATTAAGACTCATTTATTTTTAGGTATATGTCTGCCGTTGAATCCTTTGCCTATATCATGGAACGGTCGATCTGGATATGAAGAGAGTAGGGGCGCTGTAGTAGTTACTCTGGAAAATACCAGTATTTCCGGTAAGACGTATACTAGGTGTTTTTGAATCAGTGTTCGGTATTTTACAGGGTGATATACGTGTTTATATGAACTTTTTTCCTTAAAAATACTTGTAAAATTATCCTGCCATATGTCGGACACTTATTCAGAAATTTGCTGTTCTTTTTAATTATGCGCATCCACCATTTTTTTTTAAATTTTATATAGCCTACTAAGAGCTGTTACAAAATGTTTTTTTTATAATTTTTTTCTTTTAAAGCCTGTAGTTCCGGTTCGTTGGTAAGTAAAGGCAAATTCTCGAATCTATGTCTTCGTTTTGCCGAAGATTTCGAAAATTCTTTGGATGACTGGAAACCGGATATGACAGATGCTTCAATCATGAACTTATGCGTGGTCAGCGACGGTACCTACGAAGTCTGTAGTCGTACTATAACCTCGAAAGGCCCTAACGGTAAAAATAATTGAAACAATTTTTTTTTTGCCTGTTAAACTTATTTTTTTAGATAACGCAAAATGGCTACTAAATGTGCAATGGCAGATGGAAGGGGTTGATACACACCTTGATATAAATGTGGGGAAACAGTTGTCAGCCTTAGGGCACACCCTTACTATGTTAACTGGTATAAAAAAGTTTTTTTTTTAAATGAAACTTGTTTTAAGGTAATATAATTTTAGGTGCAGAAGACACGGGCATTCCGTTTGATTATGATTCGGACGAGAACGATCCCACAGACGGTACCAGAACTTCGCAAGAAAGTATTTTGCCCTCGTTTATGTTCGATCCATCTTTAGATAATCGAAGCAGATCGAAATTAATCGAAAAAGAAATGAACGAACAGGCGAAAATTATAACAGATTTAAGGTAAATATTTCAAAAACGTACTAAATTTCGTACAAAAATATTAGGTAATATCATCCCTTGTTAATCCAAGAATAACTCGGAAAATACAAGTCTAACAATGTTCCTTCCTAATCGCTCGAACTTTGTTTGATGTTGTATTTTTCTTATTAAAAATGAACTAAATATTGTACAAAAATTTGAGGTAATCACATCCCTTGAGTTAAAAATCGAGACACGTAAATCGGAAGTTTCGTTCTTTGTCTAACACGTTGTCTGAATAATCGTCATATTTTGTTAAATATACTGGAGGGGGGTATGATTTTTTATATTTATTTATTTTTTCTCTTTCTAGATCACTGGGGGCTTCCCATGGCACTATAGAGTTAGAAATGAAGCGATTACAAGAACTAGAAGCCATGGTGTATAAAGATTTTCGAAGGTAGATATATATTTTTAGTCTGAATGTATTTTTTTCTTTAAAAAAAATATTTTTAACAGGGATATGATCCAAAAACTGAGAAGGCAGAGTATGAGAGCTTCTTCAATAAAAGGAAAATTTGGTTTGGGCTCTAAGAATAGTACGTTTAGGTCGAAATCTTTTGTGGTGCCCAGCCCTATGCCAGAAGATCAAGGAAGGTAAATATAATTTTTTTTGTACATAGTGTTTAAATCTGGAAAAAAAACGTTTTTATAGTGGGAATTTTCTCTTTTTTTACCTAAAAATTGTCGTTTTAGCCCGGGAAGTATTAAGCTGGATACGAATAATACTGGCAGTTTTGACAGTTCCCCCCGTTCCGGTCCGTCAAGATCCGCATCATTGCGGGTAAAAACGACGGAAAAAGGGCCGCGTGTGACGTTTAGCGACACGCAAACTATGAACAGGTATTAGTATAATAGATAAATAATGATACAGGGTGTAAAAAATTCGTGTATCAACTTGAAAGGCACCCAGTGAAGTTTGGTGCATTTTTTATACACTTATATTTTTGTTATTTTTAGCCCTATTTTCATGAATTTTTTAGCAAGCTGTATATAATTATATTAATTTAATTCGTAAACTCAGCTTTTTATAAACTTTAGTATTTGGCATATTATACAGGGTTAATCAAAGGATTGTTTTTTGTCCCAACTTTAAAACACCCTGTGCAATAATTTTGTCTGTAAATTTTTCCAAAATATAATTTTACACATTTTACAAAATGCTCAGGATATATGATTCTAACCATAGACTTAGAATAAAATATAGACTGAGCATCTCATTCATAAATAGCTGGAAGATGCGGACAGACAACGTCTTGTTATTGTTGTGTTATTGTTTTTGGCTCTAACGAGTGCGACACGAGCGATAGATAGGCTGTCTCCGTCGTAACGGTCGTTTCCTGACGGCTCTGCCGCCCAACGCAACACTGTCTTTTGTTTCTTCAGTGCACCTGCACTCTCCGTATCATAGGCGGGGTATTTTTTATTTTAATGAAGCTATAATTCAATTAAAAATATATCGTATTTAAACTTTTTATATTATTAAGATTTAGGATAAAGAAAATAGTTTAATATAAAGCAAAGTTTAGGACTTAGAAAAAAATACGTCTTAGAGTCTAAAAACGATAAAAATAATAAAGTACGTGTTATAGAAGAAATTTTAATAATCGAAATTATTTAATTTTTGAAATTGATGATAAATTATTAATTTAATAAAATATTAATTTTAGTCAAACATTTACAACTCTAATATTAATCAAAACAGGATCTATTCTATAGATATAATAGAACAGAAAGAGAAAAAACTTTATAATTGTTTAATTTTTTTTTCCGGTAAAAGTGATGTCTTATTATGTAAATTAGAAAAAACAGGAATCTGTTCCATTAAAGCAAGCTTTTAGGAAGTGAATAAAATGAAAACTACATTTATTTAACTCGTTACTGTCTTTATTATAGAGTAAGTATAATAATGGTAATGGTGACTATACTTTATTCAATGGAAATATGCACCAAATTCAAACAAATATAAAAGGCATGAGTATAAACAGTATTACTACAGTAATATTGAACATTGGTTCAAAAATATTACATTAATATAATACAATATTACTGTAGGTATTACTGTCAACGTGCAAGCTTGTTTGAAGCTTGATGTATTTGTATGCGCTTGGTACATCTTGGCGTTGGAAAATGTATAGAAAATTATTAAGAAAAACTAGTACGTAATGGGGGATATCTTGATATACAGAGTGGTCGGAATTGTATTCAGGAAACTTTGGCAGCATAATCTGCAAATAAAATCAGTAAAAAAAATAGTATAAATTTATGTCCTAAAATGCTTCGTTTCAGAGATACAGAGTGTAGAAATTTCATTTTTATTTCGCTTTTTTCCAAATAATTTATGAAGAATGTATTGATTAATTCGTTTCCAAATATCTTGAGAACTATACTTGTGGCGAGTGTCAACAAGAGACCTTATTAAGTAAAAAACGTTGGAAATGTAAATTTTTCTCAGTAGTTTTATATAGATACAGACAAAAAGTATTACTCTTCAAATAACTTAAAAAATATGTAGGTGGCGCCCCCTATTAGTAAAAGTCAAATTGACATCTAAATCTAATTTTTCATGTCAAAAAACTCCCAAACGCCAATTTTCGTCCAAATATTGACGTCACTTCAGAAATTATTTGGAAAAAAATCGAAATAAAAATGAAACTTCTACACCCTGTATCTCCGAAACGAAGCATTTTAAAAACTTACAAGTTCATTTTTTTAGAAAGCCAATGCAACATTTCTGAGTTTCAAATAAAGATAAAAAACAGTAAAACATATAATAATAATATGTAAATTATTTTCTTGGATACATACATATATGGCAAATAATAACAGATTGTTTTATTAAAGATTTACGTTTTGGTTAATTCTAAAACTATCTTCAGATTATATGTGATATTACTTAAGTGATATTACATTATAAAAGAAAAAATGAAAATTATACCTTATAATCGAAAAAAAACGGCGTCAGCGATGGCTATGAAATGAAGATCGCTGTCATTTTATATGTAAAATTATATGGAGTATGTATCGATGGTTTTTTCCAAGCCAACTGGACGCCGTTTTTTTCGATCATACGGTATTACAAATTAATAATAGATTAACAGTCGAGAAAAAAAAAGAAAAAACTCTAGGTAAGTACTGGATAAATTTTAAAATGGCATATTTATTTTATCTTTGTTTAATATAAAAAAAACGAAATATCTACCTGGTTTACATAACCCTGTATAATTTGTGAAATAATAATGGACAAAAATGCAAGCGGTAAGAAAAATATTTACAAAAAATATGTACTTGTTTACATTTCTGGACCATTGTTCGTCATTTTTGTTATCATAATGGTGACCCTATCATAAAAACGTAGTTATTTCTATACCTGATGTGAAACTATAGGGAAAAAGTAATGTTTGTAAAATATTTTAGTCTTGAAAAAAAATAAGGAATGTTTGGTATTTTAAAATGTTTGGTAGCTTGTAATTTTTTCGACTTTCTCGATTGTTTATAGTTTATAATAAGCCTTAAAAATTGTTGTTTCATAATGGAATATCATTCTGGAATTCCTGTATGTTATTTTAGATTCTAAGGATGGTTTTAGAATAAAAAGAAACACATTTTTCATAAAAAAAAGCATTAAATTAACCAATGCCCAAGAAAATAATGTGTCTACTTCTTATGTACTTAATAATGTATCTACTCGTTATATTAATAACGAGGTTAGTAAGAACCTTTACGTAAATGATAAATATAAAAAATACAGATTTTCCAGGGTTTATAATTTACTAAATTATTATCTAAATAAGCGCCTTTCTACAACGCCACTGACGCCAAAATAGTAAATTTGACTTACCTGTGGAATGTTGTTCCAGGACTTAAATAGTCCAATTTCTTACAAATTTGGCACTGACGAACCTGTTTTATAGTTTTTAAATAAAAGTAATCAAAATAAACACTAAACCGACACTACACACTAAGAAAATCGAATCCAAAAAAATACAAAATCAAAACATCCAATAAAAACAATAAAATAGCCATGGAGAAACTGTGACAACAAGGTTTTACGACACGTGCTTTACTCTACTATGGCTCTACTACGAGAGAATAAAGAATGAACAGGCGACCCGGCGATTGATGGGTGTTGCCAAATTGTAAAGAATTTGTCATTTTTAAATAGTCTCCGACTTATAATTTAGTAGTATAGGGACTATTTAATACATCTTTCTACTATTAAACACTACTTTATTAAAATACAGTTTTAATATCTCAATATATGTGTATAACAACAAAAAAAATATTAATAATATTTTAGACGTGACAACATAGGCTGGAGGCGAAAGACTGAGGGTGCAGCCACACTATCCTAAAAACGGCGTATCGGCGTAACGGCGTAACGACCTTGAATCGATTTCCAGTAATTCTATTGGCTGAAACGTTCATCTGTCAGAAATTTTATCTGTCAAATTCATCTGTCAAAAATTTCAGCCAATAGAATTACTGGAAATATATTCAAGGTCATTACGCCGTTACGCCGATACGCCGTTTTTAGGATAGTGTGGCTGCACCCTCAGACGGCCGAGGTCAGCTGCACCCAGGAGTAAACATGTTTACAAAAATTAATATTGGACCGCGCTTAAATGTAAATAGTGTAGTCTATATTTTATTCTAAGTCTATGATTCTAACCGTAAAATTATCTTTTAGGAAAATTTACACACGAAATTATATGCACAGGGTGTTATAAATTTAAGGTAAAAAACAACTCCTCGATTAAACTTGTATAATATGCCAAATACTAAAGATTATAAAAAATGAGTGTACGAATAAAAGGTGAAAGAATTATATACCTACAGCTTGCTAAAAAATTCATGGAAATAGGACTAAAAATAATAAAAATATAACACTTTAAATTTGGCCAAACATTTCTCTGTTGCGTTTGCAACTGAGTGTAGTTTATGAATAAGTCTTCGATATATTACAGGGTGATTTTTCAAGTATTTCCAAGGTAAAAAGTTCATATAAACGTGTCCTAGAATGCTTTGTTTTCGATATACAGGGCGTCAAAATTTTTAAACAATTTCGCCATGCATTAAAATGGTTTTAATTTTTTTACGAGTTAGCGGTGCGTGTGACAGAAAAATCCGAGAGACATAATTTGTTCTCAAATAAATAGAGAATCTAAAAATAATTTTTATTTCGAGAAAAATTGTACCGGGTACCATTTTTTTTCTCCAAAAATATCCAGTAGATACTTACCTTAAAAATACTTGAAAAATAACCCCGTGAAATTTTGTACTCCGTGAAATATTTATAAACACCCTGTATATTTCGAACACAGTGATAACTACCGTATGATAAAAAAATGGCGTCAAAGACGGCTAGGGAATGATAATGGATAATAATTTTGGCGGGGTCGTTCTCTAGACGACATTTACTAAAAATTGACTTAAAAATTAAGGCAAAATTAACACTAATAATTATAGAACGATTGAAAAAGGATAGAACGTTTCCCAGCCTACTTTGACACTGATTTTTTTGTCGATCGTACGGTAGGTACAGCTGGTTCCAATAAAATTGAATACACTTTAAAACATATTTTTATTATTTCGGGCAGTATATTCTATGATACCAGTCCCCCATTTCTCTACTCATGTCATACTGACGTTCTGAAAAATGTATTTGCGACTTTGTCAAAAGCAAAGTTGTTTTCACTTGTTTTATACCTTGTTTTATACAATGTCACAATAACCTTAACATGTCAAAATACTTGACACATAAATATACACCAATATACACTGCCCAAATATTCAAAAAAAAATGTGTAAAGAGTCATATTCATTTTTTTTTGGAACCAGCTGTACCTCGTATCGATTTTATTTTGGGTTTGTGTATATACCTAGGCAAAAATCGTTACCCAGCGCTAGTTCCGAGATCAGTTTACCCGAAACCCAATTGGATTGGATAGATCAATTGGATATTGATGGGGAAAAAGTGACTTTAAGAAAAAAACTACCCGCATCGTATGAATCCGTCGATGGGTAAGGTTTTAATATATTTTTTTCTTGCTGGTACCATGTTGAATTCTATTTCCCCCCCTTAAAATAGCTCTCTTTTGGACAATTTCGAGATGGATCAGGCCCTAAATTCCAGTCCCATCCAGACCAACGCGAATTTCTCGCAAGGTACCGCCGGGCCTCAGAAGTGCCAGGAACCCACCGTGGACCTGGAACTGGACGTTAAAGTGATTATAAACAGTGGGAAATGCGTGTTGCATACCAAAGATCAGTTGCGCGAAGACGAAATAAAGTTGTAAGTTTTTTTTCTCCTGTGTATATTTTTCAAAAAACATATTTTTGTTCTTCTTAAGTCGAATGCGGAAGGACAGGTCTTCTTCGGCCGCCGGTTTGCTGGAATATTCCAGTTCGTCCAGTCCGGATGCGGTGAGAAAGAACAAGGAAAAACTAACCTCACAAAGCAGCGCATCGAAATTGAGAAGTACTTTGCACAACACTCTCGTGGATTTAACTATATTTCATATACCGGGGCTGGACGTGAAATTACAGTACCAGTCGAAAGTAAGCCTGAAAAAATGATTTTATACAGGGTTGTTCACCACATACGACACGGAGTATTGTAGCTAAACGATTAGATTTTTACAAATTGTAAGTTTTGTGTTCGTTGAAGGACTATTAGAGCTACAATTTAAAAATATTTTTACAAGATACAGAGTGTCCCAAATAAATAAAAAATATCAAAGTTATATTTTTTTAAATGGAACACCCTGTATATTATTACATTTTTAGTTTCTACGATTAAAATAAAGGTAAATTTGATTAAGGTTTACCGCACTTTAATCTTACCGTTTTTGAAATATTTTCAATTTTGTGAAATTCCAGTCAAAACTTTAAGGCTTCATTTCTCCAAGGGTATCAAAGTTTTTAATACTAAATATTTACTGAAGTTTATTTATTGATCAGTTATTGTGTTGCAATAATAAAAATTATACTACCTTATACAGAGTGTCTAAAATTACATTTTAAATAATTACTAGATTTAAACGGCAATAACTTGTTTAATTTAAATGGAACACCCTGTATATTTTATGAGAATCAGATGCACAATTTAATTGTCTATCAAACTGTATTATACCATTTTTTACCTATCTCTTCAAGTTTCCGTAGAAAATGCATTTTCTTGTAATTAAAAACTCATTTATCAATATACCCATGGGATACTGACATTTTAGATTATTTTTAAAAATGTGGCAACTTTTTAAAGAGTACAGATACCAATATTGTCGATCTACTTTGTTTACTTCATTAAAAAAATATAAAAAGCTGTTTAAATATTTGTTAAAGAATGATTAATATGATTCCAGTATTCGAACTATATTAATTGACTGTTGCGTTGATTTATAATAATTGCTCAAATAGTAAAAAAACTGAATTTTGTATGTGTATTAGGCAATGTGGTAAAAAGTAACACCTTAAAAATGATATTTCATTTTTTGACAAAAGCTTATATTTATAACAACAGAAACATTCATTTTCATAACTTATTATTATTTGATTTCTGATTCAAATCCACATCTATTGAGAATAATTTATTAACGAAGCTAATTAAGTATGTAATTAATTAGTATTTGGGCGGAAATAATGGTGGTATATTTAATTATAGTGGTATACTCTTTTATAAAGATTTAAATAGTTCTCTTCTTGCATACAAATGGCCTAGTAATATTATCATTTTGCTAAAAACGATAATATTACTAGCCTGTACATTTTGTACATTTGTCGCTTTAAAAACAATCTAAAATGTCAATATTCCATGGGTATATTGATAAATGAGGTCTAAATTATAAGAAAATGCATTTTCTACGAAAACTTGAAGGGATAGGTAAAAAATGGTATAATACAATTTGATAGACAATTAAATTGTGCATCTGATTCTCCTAAAATATACAGGGTGTTCCATTTAAATTAAACAAGATATAGCCGTTTAAAGCTAGAAATTATTTAAAATAAATTTTTAGACACTCTGTATGAGGTAGTATTATTTTTATTATTGCAACACAATAACTGATCAATAAATAGACTTCAGTAAATATTTAGTATTAAAAACTTTGACACCCTGGAGAAATGAAGCCTTAATTTTTTTACTGCAATTTCACAAAATTGAAAATATTTCAAAAACAGTAAGGTTTAAGTGTAATAAACCTTAATCAAATTTACCTTTATTTTAATCGTAGAACCTAAAAATGTAATAATATACAGGGTGTTCCATTTAAAAAAAATGCAACTTTGATATTTTTTATTTATTTGGGACACTCTGTATCTTGTAAAAATATTTTTAAATTGTAGCTCTAATAGTCCTTCAACGAACCCAAAACTTACAATTTGTAAAAATCTAATCATTTAGCTACAATACTCCGTGTCGTATGTGGTGAACAACCCTGTATACTCTGTCTCGCGAGAGATTACGTTAATTATTACTTTAATTCGCGGTTAATATAATATTTACTTGAGATTAAAATATTATTTCAGCCGTTAGTTCAAATATTTTTCAAAAACTCTATTTGAAATATACGTATATTAAAATTGTACTAAGAATCGTACAAAAATTTTAGCTAATCACAATAATCCTTGAAAGGAAATGAAATCGAAACTTTCTTTGTCTAACGACACGTATTATTTTGAAGGCTGTTCTAACACTATCCTTTATTATTAAAAAATGTACTAAGTATCGTACTAAAAATTTAGTTAATCGCATCCCTCGATAGACACGAAAATCGAAACTTTCTTTCTCTAACACGATGTCGTATTGAATAGAAGGCTGTCGTTTATTTAAAAATACAAGTTGACCGTGAATCGTATTCTCTCATGAAACAGACTATATACTTTAATTAAAGTAACTTATGGTAATCACAAAACAATTTCCGATGCACATGATCAACTTTGAGTGAAAAGCGATGGCGACAGCGTTGCCAGATTGTAATGGATTTATGAGATGAATCTTAAATTAAAAGTGGCAAACAATATATTTATTATATCATTTTTTAAAGATTTCTGCGTTTTATTTTTAATTTAATAATTAATTGATTTATTTGTTTTATAGCTTATTTTACTTATTACATCTTACAACGCCATAAGTGGTAATAACAAGTAAGAGGGTGCCATTAATGCCCAAACTAATAATCACAGAATTTAATAAAAAATAACGTAGAAATAAGTTTGAAAGTGGTGTAATGTGCTTATCAATCAAACTTACTTCTCTGACTGCAGTCAAGGGTAATAAAGGACCTTTATTGTCACGTTTTCGTTCAAAACATTTTATCAGGGTAGCTACAAGCTCTTTGCTTCGGCTGTTTAAATGCCTCGGCATATTTTCAATACACAATTTCAAGAAATGCAATACAAAAACTCGAAGATTTAGTTCTTAAAAGAAAACTGTTTGTGCTTAAAAGTACAATTAAAAAAAAGACTATGCAAATAGGCAAAAAAAAAACAAGAATTACTCACAAAGGTTCAACAACAACACGATATTATACAAAATAATGACTGATATTAGGATAATTGTCAAATAATAAAGGACAACCTTGCTGAAAACGGCGCAATGTGACCAACATAGCGATAATAAAATTCGGTTTAAACCATAGACTTAAAATAAAATATAGACCGAGCATCTCATTCATAAATAGCTGGAACATGCGGTCAGACAATGTCTTGTTATTGTTGTGTTGTTGTTTTAGGTTATAACGAGTGCGACACGAGCGATAGATAGGTTGTCTCTGACGTAACGGTCGTTCCCTGACGACTCTGCCGAGAAATACAACACTGTCTTTCGTTTCTCAAGTACACCTGAACTCTCCGTATCATAGCCGGGTAATTTTTTTATTTTAATGAAGCTATAATTAAATTAAAAATATATCGTATTTAAACGTTTTTATATTTTATTAAGATTTAGGACAGGTTTTTTAAATAAAAGTTTAGAAAAAACGTCTTAGAGTCCAAAAAGGATAAAAATAATAAAATACACGTTATAGAAGAAATTTTATAATCGAAATTATTGTAATTTTTTGAAATTAATAATAAATTATTAATTTTAGTCAAACATTTACAACCCCTAATATCAATCAAAACAGGTTCTATTCCACAGATATAATAGAATCGGCGACAGGAGAGAAAAAAAATATGATTGTTGTAATTTTTTTCTGGTTAAGTGATGTCTTATTATGTAAATTAGAGAAAACATAAATCTGTTCCATTAAAGCAAGGAAGGTGATAGGAAGTGGATAAAATGAAAACTACATTTATTTAACTCGGTACTGTCTTTATTATACCGGGTGCGTCCCAAAAGTGGCTCATCCCCATAATTTTTTTATATTTTCAAATAAAGAAACAAGATTTAGTATGTTAGTATATGACATAAATTAGGATTGATTGACGCATTCAATTGTTTTTGGTCACTTCCTGTTTCACCGGAAATGACTTTAACTTTTAATTTTTATACGGCACCCTCGGTATATTTCTACTTTATTCGATAGAAAATGACACTCTGAATAGAATGACATATCATATGTCAACTTTTGACATTTTCGCATATGGTTTAATTGTAATTGTAACGCGGTTCATAACGACAATTTGACTCGAATTACCAAGCGTGTGGTATCAATATATTCATAAGAAAATGCTTTTTCCTAATATGCTAATGAGTCACCCTTGTTCCATTTGAAAAAACTGACATATGTATGATTAAAAAACAATTTGTACATCTTTTAACCTGCCTAGACAAGACATGAAACCCATTAGACGATCAAAACTATTTTTCCAAGGCTCCTTGATTAAAACTTAGTGTTTTTAACAACACCATGGCACCCTGGATTGAAATTTAAAATACGATTTGTTTTTAAGCGACAATGTCAAAAATTGACATATGATATGTCGTTCTATTCTGAGTGTCATTTTTAAGGACTACAAGCTAAGAAAATGCGTTAATACAACCGGAGAGATAGCGGCAACAAAGCTTTACCGCACACATGCGACACGTACTACAAGGTAATGAATGAATGAACAGGCGACCTCGCCTCTAATCGGTGTTGCCATATTGTAAAGAACTTATCCTTTTCAAATAGTGTCCGACTTATAATTTAGTAGTACAAGGACTATTTAATACATCTATGGAATATTAAAACCTACTTTATAAAAATGTAGTATTAATATCTCAATATATGTGTATAATAAGAAAAAAAATATTGATAATATTAAAGACGTGACAACATAGGCTGGATGAGGAAGGCTCGGTCGACTGTACCCAGAAGTAAACATGTGTACAAAAAAGATTGTTTGACTGCGTTGAGATGTAAATAGTGTAGTCTATATTTTATTTTAAGTCTATGGTTTAAACTAATTTTTGCAGCCTTAATCTAAATAAAATATCTGTTGCAATAATTTGCTCTTTAAAGTAATCTTAAATTATATACAATAAATTTAAACATTTTTGCCAAAATTTCATTTAGTCAGGTTTATAGACTTTAGTGTCAATGTCGATATGATTGATGACGTGCATCGGAAATTGTTTTGCGATTACAATATCTATATTATTTTAAATAGGTGGTAATGGAGGATGACGATAGTCAAAATCAGACTCAATCTGACTTCGAAAAAACCTTTTCCAGTACTTCTAGAACCTCATATAATAACGATTCTGATCAAGAACGAATAGATCACGCGTTTAAACGCCAAGAGAGTCAATCAGACTTAAAATCGCACAGTCTCAATAACTCGGACTTGAGAAGTTCAACATCGATGCACGGAATAACCAATCCTAATTATGGACATTCACCAACCTCTAGGTATTTTTTTTGATAATCAATTTTCGGGTAACTAAATAGTTTTGCTTTTTTTAGTCTTAATAACCTTCAGTTCGGTAACTATACGCCGCCAAGTGGTGATAATTGTTTTAAAAGTTATGCAACCGGCAATACGTTTACCAGTTCGAAAAAGCAAGGCATTAAAAAGGCGTCCCTGTTCGTTTGGATGACTTTGCAAAGCGTACCGGAAGAGACGATTATCAGTCCTCATATTTTAGAGTTCTTGGAGCAAACGTTAGAGCCCATACCCGCGAAAACTATGAACACTACAGGTAGTACGAAAAAAAAAGATTTAATTCGATTTTATATTATTCTTTTTTTATTTTTTTTTATATAGATACTTCGTTTTTGTCTTCTGACCAGGATATAAACTACGGAAACTATGTCTATGCCAGTTTCCCTGTGGATGTGATCGTGTATTTCCACATGCAACCTAGTACATTCAGGTTTAGTTGTATCCCGGTATCCAGGGTGGAATGCTTGTTGCAATTACCCTCTTTGGATATTGTTTTTAGTTCGAAAAGAGCCGAGGATGAGTTTTTTACCAGGTAAGAATAAGAAAACAGAGCTCAAACTTGACGTTTAAGAGTCCATTTCACTAGTCGGAAAAGTGGCAAAATAAGCGTTCGGTATACAACGTTTTATGTAAAACTGGCTAGGTATTTTTACATAAATGAAGAAGGAAATTAAAGATAAAGGATTATACGAGCCCTAACAACTATACAGGGTTGTTCACCACATACGACACGGAGTATTTTAGCTAAACGATTAGATTTTTACAAATTGTAAGTTTTGGGTTCGTTGCAGGACTATTAGAGCTACAATTTAAAAATATTTTTACAAGATACAGAGTGTCCGAAATAAAAAATATCAAAGTTGTATTTTTTTAAATGGAACACCCTGTATATTATTACATTTTTAGTTTCTACGATTAAAATAAAGGTAAATTTGATTAAGGTTTAGTATACTTAAACCTTACCGTTTTTGAAATATTTTCAATTTTGTGAAATTGCAGTAAAAATTTTAAGGCTTCATTTCTCCAAGGGTATCCAAGTTTTTAATACTAAATATTTACTGAAGTTTATTTATTGATCAGTTATTGTGTTGCAATAATAAAAATAATACTACCTTATACAGAGTGTCTAAAAATTTATTTTAAATAATTATTAGCTTCAAACGGCAATAACTTGTTTAATTTAAATGGAACACCCTGTATATTTTACGAGAATCAGATGCACAATTTAATTGTCTATCAAATTATATTATACCATTTTTTATCTATCTCTTTAAGTTTCCGTAGAAAATGCATTTTCTTGTAATTTAGAACTTATTTATCAATATACCCATGGACTATTGACATTTTAGATTATCTTTAAAGATGTACCAAATTTTTAAAGAGTACAGATACTAATATTGTCGATATAATTCGTTTATTTCATTAAAAAATAAAAAAAACTGTTTAAATATTTGTTAAAGAGGACCAATTAATATGATTCCAGTATTCAAACTACATTAACTGACTGCCTTGATTAATAATAATTGCTCCAAATACTAAAAAGTTGAATTTTCTATGAGCATTAGACAGTGTGATAAAAAGTAACACCTTAAAAATGATATTTCATTTTTTAATAAATGCTTATTTATAACAACAGAGACTTTAATTTGATAACTTATTATTATATTGATTTCTGACTCAAATCCACATTTATTTATAATAATTTATTAACGAACACAATTAAGTATGTAATTAATTAGTATATGGGCGGAAATATTGGTGTTATATTTAATTAATGGTATACTCTTTTATAAAGATTTAAATAGTTTTCTTTTTGCATACAAATGGGCTAGTAATATTATCGTTTTGCTAAAAACGATAATATTACTAGTCTGTACATTTTATACATTTGTTGCTTTAAAAACAATCAAAAATGTCAATATTCCATGGATATATTGATAAATGAGGTCTAAATTATAAGAAAATGCATTTTCTACGAAAACTTGAAGGGATAGGTAAAAATGGTATAATACAATTTGATAGACAATTTAATTGTGCATCTGATTCTCCTAAAATATACAGGGCATTCCATTTAAATTAAAGAAGTTATTGCCGTTTGAAGCTAATAATTATTTAAAATAAATTTTTAGACACTCTGTATAAGGTAGTATTATTTTATTATTGCAACACAATAACGGATCAATAAATAAACTTCATTAAATATTTAGTATTAAAAACATTGATACCCTTGGAAAAATGAAGCTTTAAAATTTTTACTGCAATTTCACAAAATTGAAAATATTTCAATAACGGTAAGGTTTAAGTATAATAAACCTTAATCAAATTTACCTTTATTTTAATCGTAGAAACTAAAAATTTAATAATATACAGGGTGTTCCATTTAAAAAAAAACTTTGATATTTTTTATTTATTTGGGACACTCTGTATCTTGTAAAAATATTTTTAAATTGTAGCTCTAATAGTCCTTCAATGAACCCCAAACTTACAATTTGTAAAAATCTCATCGTTTAGCTACAATACTCCGTGTCGTATGTGGTGAACAACCCTGTATATTGGGACAAGGTCATATTATGGAATTATTGCCCTGGTTTTTCAAAATGACTGAAAAATATATGTTTAATTTTTTAAATATAAACATAGCCATATATCCTAAACAACTTGACAATATTTTTATGAATTTGTAAATCAATCCATATTTACAGTAGCGGATTTTGTTCATAAAAGGAAAAATTTGCTGACAACTAAATGTTGGGACAAGTATTTTTAAATAATTAATATCATCATAGGCGGCTTTACTATAAACGTCACAAATGTCGCAAACTGTTTACTTCAGCATTGACAGCTTGTAAGTGACTCGATACTTTGAGTAGTGAGATTTACTGTAAGAAATTTACATTTTTTTAATTTTCAATTTTGTTAATTTAATCCAAAGTAATGGTCCGTGGAAAAGCTACAAATCAAAAACTACGCGAAATTATCAATCGTCAATACAGTACGGGAAAAACAATTCGAAAAATTTCTGATGATTTAAGTATTCCAAAAACCACGGTCTTTAATATAATAAAAAAATAGGGCGAATCTGCCAACGTAGACGTTAGAGGTAAAAGTTCCGGAAGGCCAAAAGTTGTATCTCAGAGAGATTTACGAAATTTAGTAAAAATTTGCAAGTACTCTACCCGCGAAGTAATAGTTAAATGGAATACTGTAACTGGTTTAAATATATCAAGAGAATGTTGCCGAAAATATATCCACAAATGCGGTCTGGGGTTTTACAAGCTAAACTTTATTTTGTGTGGATAATCAATTACCTGAAGATTATTGATACAAATTCTTATTTAGGCCAAAGAAAAACCGCTACTGACAGAAATTCAAATAAAAAATCGCTACAATTGGGCAAAATCTAAATTATCGTGTACACAAAATGATTGGAATAAGGTCATATTAGCGATGAGTCTAAATTTGATGTTTGCGTGAGAGATCATCGAAAACGAATAATACGAAATAAAGCAGAAGCCTTTCATAAAGATTGCTTAAAGAGGGTTGTTAAATTTCCTAAGGGGATTATAGTTTGGGGGTGCATGTCAGCAAGAGGTTTGGGCAAATTAAATTTTATAGATGGCACTGTTAACGCCCAAAAATATCAACATATTCTTGAGATCTCACTTTTGCCTAGTGCTCAAGAATTGTTTCCAAACGAAGACTATATTTTCCAACAAGATGGAGCATCGTGCCATTCAGCAAGATCAACTAAAAATTGGTTTGGTAATAATAATATAAAAGTTCTATCCCATCCTTCAGGTAGTCCGGACCTCATTGTTATAGAAACTGTGTGGCATAAAATGAAGCAATATTTAAGAAACCACCCTCAACGAACAATTTTTGATTTGCGGATAAAACTGCAGGAAATTTGGGATAATTTTTCTCCTCAAATGTGCCAATCTTTGGTAAATACAATGCCATTAAGAGTTCAGGCAGTTGTTAAGGCGAGAAGTGATATAACTCCTTATTAAACAAATTTTTTGTTGTGCTGTCCCAATATATAGTTGTCAGCAACATTGGCTTGATTTTGTCAAAAAAAAGCTATTATCAAAAGTGATTTGTTTGCAAAGTTATAAAAATATAGTAAAATTGTCTAGATCATATTGTAATGTTTGAATTTAGAATAATAAACAAAATAAAGTTAGTCGTTTTAACAAATTACTATTTTTATTGCAAAAAAAGACCTTGTCCCAACATATAGTTGTTAGGGCTCGTACTATATCCGTATTGTAGCAAATTTTTAGACAACTTATTATTTTTAAGATTTTGATGGTCAAACATCAACAAAATATTCCTTATGTTTGGACTAAATTTTCTCGAAAATAAAACATAATTTAAAATTCCGTTACAATACCGAAATAGATTGAAGTTTTGTGAATACAGTGATATATAATTTATATGGTTTTGTAACAAATTGTTCGCTATTTTATGGCAAATGCTGAAGCTCTGCAAACCTTAATCGAGCCTTAATCAAAGCACGCGTATTTGGAATTTTGGATGTGGCTTAACACGACAGGATCGGGCTAAGCTTTAGGCAGATTTCTGAAATATAATATATATTTTCTTCGGCCACACACCCGCTTAACCCCACCCCTGAAAACGACCCGAAAGTACAGCGTAATAGACTCAATACTATTTTTTCGTATTAAAAAGTACTAAATTTCGTACAAAAATATTAGGTAATCACGTCCCTTGAGTTAACTCGTATTTAAAGGTATATTTTTTGCATTACCTCATAACAGATTTTTTTTTATTTCACGTGATCATTTCAATAATTATTTTATTGGTATTATTAAAACATAAGTATCAAAAAAAAAATAGATTCCTGTGTTCTGAATTTCTGAATGACAATATCTACTCATAGTATTTTTATATTAGATCATTCATACAATCGAAAAAAAACGGCGTCAGAGGTGACTTGGAAATAAAGACAGCTGTCAAATTATATGGGAAATGTCGTCGTTTGTGTCGTTTTTAGGCCTATTGGACGCCGTTTTATTACTACGACTAAGTTAAAATTATTATAGTATTATTAAAATAATAATTGGTTACAGTGAATTTGGAGATGGCACCCCAAACACAGCTGCTACAGCTGTAGGTGGTTTGAGCGTTACTGGTTGCCTATCCGACTTCTCGGTATACATTTTCCATCCCTATGGTGGAAAAAAATCGGCTTTAAAAGAGGCACAGTGGTCTCCGTTGTCTGATAGGTAAAATCGATAAAAAAAAGAGGCAGAATAATTTCAAACTACATTTTTTTGTAGCGAAAGAAAGGATTCTCTGTCAATCAACGTGGAATTCGTAAAATTCCACCTGTCTAGATCTAGAATGCTCAATTTTAAACAGGATATCAATAAGGGTTTGAAGAGTTCCGACCAAAGTAGGGCGGTAATAAGGTTTTCCAGTAAGTTTTTTAAGCGTTTTTTTTCTCGGTCACACTGTAGTTTTGTGCTATAATAATATATTAAACTGTTTTCTAGCTATCATAGATATTGGCTCAGCGTCATTTAAGTACGATATGAGACGTTTGACTGAGATTTTAGCTTTTCCTAAGGCCTGGTATAGAAGATCTATAGTTCGTAGAATGTTCCTTGGGGATTTGAGCATGTCAACGACTTACAGTGAGGAGGGTGAAGTTATGGCCCAAAAAACGTCGCCGGGAACGTCAAGAAATGACAGGTAAAAATAATTATTTAAAGAAAAAAAATTTAAATTTTATAATTATTTTTTTTACAGAAATTCGACTACACCACTGCTGGGCGGCAATAGAAACCGCCAGGACGATTACATGGCTCAAAAACAGAATAAAATGCGCGAAATAGGTGGGTATAATTATGTACAATATTTAGTACATTTTAGTAACATATTTTTCATTAGGTAAAACATTTAGTACGGATTCTACGGCGCAAGATGACGCTCCAACACAGTTCGATAACAAGACTGTGACAGCTTGGGAGACTTTGGTACTTTTCGCTGTCAATTTTAAAAAACTGAACGTCCATATGAATATGGGAAACGTTATGGGAAACGTTCTGTAAGAGTTTTATAATGGTTTTAAAAGAATTGTACGAATTTTACGTGATTTTTAGATGGATGACCAAGGAATTTCGAAGCGATGGTCGTCTAAGTATTGGATCCACTGGACACAAAAATTTATACATAGCGTTCGGTTTGGGAGGGTCCAGTTTGGATGCAAAGGGCGGGATTGTTGGTGGAAACATAGAGATCGCTAATATCGATACTTTTAGTAAGATTTTTTCGTTGTATTTTTATATTAAAATCTAGTTAATACATATATGTTTTTCTTATTTTAGTTCATATTCGAGAAGAACCGGATGTAGAGCCTTATCATACCGTAGGTTTAAGACTGAGGGCTCTGGAATTACGTCTGGACTACATGGTATCCTCTGTTTTAATGTGTCGAGTTAGTGATTTAAACGTCAATTTACGAGATGAATGGAAATTGAACAAACCCACTGGAAGAGAATCGTTCATGCCTACCAGAAGGTAACCATATTATACAGGGTTGTTCACCACATACGGCTCGGAGTATTGTAGCTAAACGATGAGATTTTTACAAATTGTAAGTTTTGGGTTCGATGAAGGACTATTAGAGGTACAATTTAAAAATAATTTTACAAGATACAGAGTATCCCAAAGAAGTAAAAAATATCAAAGTTGTATTTTTTTAAATGGAACACCCTGTATATTATTACATTTTTAGTTTCTACGATTAAATTAAAGGTAAATTTGATTAAGGTTTATTATACTTAAACCTTACTGTTTTTCGAATATTTTCAATTTTGTGAAATTGCAGTAAAAATTTTAAGGCTTCATTTCTCCAAGGGTATCAAAGTTTTTAATACTAAATATTTACTGAAGTTTATTTATTGATCAGTTATTGTGTTGCAATAATAAAAATAATACTACCTTATACAGAGTGTCTAAAAATTTATTTTAAATAATTTATAGCTTTAAACGCCAATAACTTGTTTAATTTAAATGGAACGCCCTGTATATTTTAGGAGAATCAGATGCACAATTTAATTGTCTATCAAATTGTTTTATACCATTTATACCTATCCCTTCAAGTTTTCGTAGAAAATGCATTTTCTTATAATTTAGACCTCATTCATCAATATACCCATGGAATATTGACATTTTATTATTGACACCTATAGAATATTGACATCATATATTGACATTCTAGTAATATTATCGTTTCGCTAAAAACAATAATGTTGTATGCAAAAAGAAAACTATTTAAATCGTTATAAAAGAGTATACCATTAATTAAATATGGCACCATTATTTCCGCCCATATACTAATTAATTACATACTTAATTGTATTCGTCAATAAATTATTCTAAATAAATGTGGAATTGAGTCAGAAATCAATATAATAGTAAGTTATCAAAATTAAAGTCTCTGTTGTTATAAATAAGCATTTATTAAAAAATGAAATATCATTTTTAAGGTGTTACTTTTTATCACACTGTCTAATACCCATACAAAATTCAGTTTTTTTAGTATTTGGAACAATCATTATTAATCAATGCAGTCAGTTAATGTAGTTTGAATACTGGAATCATATTAATTGGTCATTTTTAACAAATATTTAAACAGTTTTTTTATTTTTAATGAAATAAACGAATTATATCCACAATATTAGTATCTGTACTCTTTAAAAATTTGGTACATCTTTAAAAATAATCTAAAATGTCAATATTCCATGGGTATATTGATAAATAAATTCTAAATTACAAGAAAATGCATTTTCTACGGAAACTTAAAGAGATAGGTAAAAAATGGTATAATATAATTTGATAGACAATTAAATTGTGCATCTGATTCTCGTAAAATATACAGGGTGTCCCATTTAAATTAAACAAGTTATTGCCGTTTGAAGCTAATAATTATTTAAAATAAATTTTTAGACACTCTGTATAAGGTAGTATTATTTTTATTATTGTAACAGAATAACTGATCAATAAATAAACTTCAGTAAATATTTAGTATTAAAAACTTTGGTACCCTTGGAGAAATGAAGCCGTAAAATTTTTACTGCAATTTCAGAAAATTGAAAATATTTCAAAAACGGTAAGGTTTAAGTATAATAAACCTTAATCAAATTTACCTTTATTTTAATCGTAGAAACTAAAAATGTAATAATATACAGGGTGTTCCATTTAAAAAAATACAACTTTGATATTTTTTACTTATTTGGGACACTCTGTATCTTGTAAAAATATTTTTAAATTGTAGCTCTAATAGTCCTTCAACGAACCCCAAACTTACAATTTGTAAAAATCTCATCGTTTAGCTACAATACTCCGTGTCGTATGTGGTGAACAACCCTGTAGAGTCCCTTTCACTAAAGTTAACTTCAATTCGAGGTTATTTCGTTTATTTATTTTGAAGGTACAGATTAATTAGATTTTTGAGCGTTTTTCAATATCTTGTAGGCCAGCGAGTATTTTTGTTCACGGAGTACTCAGCTGGGACCAGCTTCAAATGATGATCTCCAAATCGACTACAGTGGACTTGCTGAGGATATTTAACAAGCTTGAAGAATTTTTCTCGCAGCAGTTCAACAGCAGCAAAAGGGCATTTAGTGGATTCTCCGGCGGTAGACCACCCCGAGTAGTACCGCAAAAAAGTGAGTCATTAGTGGGCACCCTTATAGTGGTTCCTTCTTGCATTTTTATCTGTTTTAGGTCGGGAATCACAGTTTCCATCGTCACAGTCACAGGTACCGTTAAACCCGCCGTCGGACGCCAGGCATCACCGTCACTGGCAGAAAGTGTTAAGCCACGTTGCCGGCTTGCAATTGAGTACCATGCACGTACCGCTACCCAATTTCGGTACGGTGTTAGGTAAGTTTGTACGATATCCGATAAAATTGTACGGAATAACGAGCGATTTTTGTACTAGGAGGAACCATGGAGCTTCACGGTAACAACGTTTCGTTGGCTTGTTTCCACGGCCTCAATTTCAAGAGTAAATCTTGGGCTTTGTTCAGTTTAAGGGAACCTTCTATTAATTTTAATACGGAGAGTCAAGAAATACCATCCACCAGCGGTGAGTTTCGTTCCTTTCTTATTTTTTTACGCAAAGTAAGGTCCTCGATATATCCACGTAAATATACAGGGTGGTCCGACTTGTATTCCGGAAACTTCGGTAGCATATTCTGCAGATAAAAATAAGTAAAAAAATTCGTATAAATGTATGTCCTAAAATTCTTAATTTCGGAGATACAGGGTGCAGAACTTTTCACAGTGTTGCCATTGGGATGGGACTTCTAATAAAAAAATTCTCATATGTTACACACTTAGCGGATCACACTGTATATGATCTAGAAATAAAATAGGATTTTTTTACAGAAGAAGCGCCGGCCCAAGACGTGCACGTCGTCCAGACTTTGTTGTGCAGTCTCGGACTTCATTCTTTGAGGCATTTATCTATGGCTCAAGTCTGCAAAGTAACCAGTGCGTTAATATTTCCGCCACAGTTTAAAACCCTTCAAGAATGGTTCCATTACGCCTTCGCTAACAGCCAAATCGACGGTATTTTTTTTTGCGTATTTATGCAGGGTGGCCAATTAGTGCCAGAAAGTCCAAAATATTCATTTATGTAGATTTTTTTTTCAATTGGACTTGCTCGCACGAACCGGCCACCCTGTATAACGGTTTTTTTGCAGAGGTCGATAAATTTCCGTCGTTGGAGAGAGAAAAAGAAGCGTCGAATTCGATCGAAAGAGCCAACAGGAGTAGCAGTGCACCTCCTAAGCTCGCCGATCCGAATCACACTAGAGAAGTTATTTTTGCTCTACCCGGTATGCAGATCCATCTAAAAACCGAGCATCTCCAGTGCGCTAAGTTACCGGATTTAATTGGTAAATAATTATTCTAATTTTGTGTATTTTTTTTATAATATTGTTATTGATTGTTATTGTTTTTTTTTAGGGGAAAAACCTATTGTTGAGTGTAGTTTTATTACAGAATTCGAAGATCACATTTTCGTTACTGTTGATGCAGAGGCGTTTTTCTTTTTACATGATCTTATTACTTCGTATCTACAGGAAAAAGAGAAAGTGGTAAGTCCTATGTAGGTTAAATTTGGCCAATATACACGGCGCAAAAGAATAGTGTACCTAACTTTAGAAAGTGATTCTACGTACAGATAAAAATAAATGAAATTGTTCCTATGAACATATAATATATGCTTCCCTAGGAAGTTATGCCCCTCAAAGAGGTAGATAGAAATAAAATATACCATTGTAGGGACTGTAGATACCAGATATGATCTAAAAAACACAAGACATGTTCCTTGTAAGGGGTGTAACGATTTTCAAGGGCCGTAACTTCCCCAGGAGGTCTCTTGGGGCTTATAGGTCATATAGGAAATGTCTTGTTAATTTTTGTTTAAAGTATTAGCCACCGAAGTTCGGTACAGTTTTCTTTTTGCGCACCCCGTATAACGAATTAAAATTTCAGCTGGGCAGTTTCGATAAGCGTTTAAGTTCGGACAATTCGGAGAGATTGAAACCCACTTTGGGCGAAACTCCGAAAAAAGGATCGATAGATGGCGACATTTTCGCAAACGACTGGCGAAACTATAACTGTAAAACTTGGCACCTCGAGCCCACGGTTCGTCTCCTTAGCGTGGCCGGAAAGTATATCGAACCCTATGGTAAGTATCGTAAAAAAATCGTATTATAAATGTACTAAATATTGTTCAAAAATATTAAGAAGTAACGTCCCTGGTTGGAAAAGATTTTTTCGAAAAGAATAACGCCATTCTTTCGTATTCGCCATTCTTTATGTACTAAATTTAGTAGAAACTTTTTAGTTAATTACGTCCCTTGAAATAGACGAAAGTCCAAAGTTTCTTTGTCTAACACGTTGTTGTTCAGAGCTGCAACAAGTCAGTTTTAAAAAGACTTAAATTGTAAGACTTTCAAGTCAAGTCATTTTTGTAAAGACTTAAATTGTATAAGTCTTTTTTTTACTTAAGTCTTTTTTTACTTAAATCATGATAATCTGCAAGTTAAGTCAGTAAAATGACTTAAATCAATATAATTTCCCTCAAGTCAAGACAACCAGAATTCAATTTAAATACCTATTTTTTAAATGTTAATATTAATTTTATTGTATTACCCATTACCGATTGTTTTTTATTATCTATATTAATTTATTGTAGATACAGATTAGAATAAAATATTATACAGGGTCCGGCAGTAGTGCGTCGGGCATCTGTAGCTCCTAGAATAAAAAACTTCAGAATTTTGGTTAAGTGCAAACCTATAGTATGTACCAGGATGTATCTCAGGAAAATATGTTAACTTCTATAGGGTGGCTCAAAAAGTATGAGTGGACCTGGATGATTTTTTTTAAATGGAACACCCTGTATATTATTGCATTTTTGGCTACCTTTCAGATCACTTTACATAACACTAAGATATGAATAAATATATTTCTATTAGTTTTAGAGATATTAAAAAATAAATCAAAAATATATATTTTTCAGCCCTTTTAAATTTTTTTTTTAAAAATACAGGAACTGTTCTGAAATCAAAAGTATATTAGGTATTTACTTTAGATGCTCTGTTCTTACTTTGCTATAAATATGGTAATCGTAAATCATACAGGATGTTCAATATTCTACGCCAAACTTTCTAAAATATAAAATATTTTTTCTTTGTTTTTTTAAATGGAACACCCTGTATATTATTTTTTTATTAGATCGAGAGTTAAAAAATGGACATTTTTTGTATTTAGAGTATTTCAAAATTTTTAACGGTTTCGCAGATACACGCAGTATTATTTCATAAGGCGCTTTCAATGGTAAAATACGAGAGAAAAATCATTGGCTGGCTTTGATAAAAATTTACTGTGGAAAATGCCATATGAAATATAAAACCGCAAATATCTGCAGAAACCGTTAAAATTTTGAAATACTCTAAATACAAAAATGTTCATTTTTAATTCTCCGTCTATTGAAAAAAATATTATACAGGGTGTTCCATTTAAAAAATGAAGAAAAATTATTTTATATTTTAGAAAGTTTGGCGTAGAATTTTGAACATCCTCTATGATTTACGATTTTCATATTTATAGTAAAGTAAGTACAGACTATCTAAAGTAAATACCTAAAATAGTTTTGATTTCAGAACAGTTCTTGTATTTTTAATAATTTTTTTAAGAAGGGCTGAAAAATATATATTTTTGATTTATTTTTTAATATCTCTGAAACTATCGAAATTTATTTATTCATATCTTAGGGTTATGTAAAGTGATCTGAAAGAAAGCCAAAAATGCAATAATATACAGGGTGTTCCATTTAAAAAAAATCATCCAGGTCTACTCATACTTTTTAGAGCCACCCTATAGAAGTTAAAATATTTTCCTGAAATACATCCTGGTACATACTTTAGGTTTGCACTTAAACAAAATTCTCAAGTTTTTTATTCTAGGAGCTACAGATGGCGGAGGCACTATTGCCGGACCCTGTATAAACAACTATAATAAACAATAAAAAAAATAAACGCATCAAGGACTATATAAAAACACACACATATAAAAACATCAATGACTTAAATAAAATTAAATTTTGTGGTACTTTGTACAGGTTGTCCCATTTTTGTGTGTTTTACAGGGTGTCTCGTTTATGAGCAGCGGTACAAAGATACGGTTTTCACAGTTGCTGCTTTTTTATGAAACTAAAGATGCTAAACACATACAGTACATCTGCTGGATCTGTGTGATCGTCTATGAAAGGAATGCGGACAAAAAACATTTAAATAAACAGCAATATATTTTATACGTCGATTTGACGAGTGCGTCACCGCAAATCGCTCCGCCCACTCATTTTATTGGCTACTTGCAAATTTCTTGAATTTTTATTGATGGGACGCGTCGTCTATTTTTTAGGAAAAACATCGAGAGACTATCGTTTCCCCTCTCACGGATACCCCGTAGCTACAGAACGGACAGACGTACTGTACATATTTGATGCCCGCTGTTAAAAATTTACGATAAAAATATATGAAAAAAAAACCGAAATCTTTTCAAAAAAGACTTAAATTTTTTAAAAGGTTTAAGTCTTTTGTAAAATGACCTATGTCGTTAAAAAAAATTAAATCTTTTTTAATGACTTAAATCTTTTCTAAAAAGACTTAAATCTTTTAAAAAGACTTAAATCTTTTTTAATGACTTAATAAATCTTTTTCCATTTCGGAAAAAAGGCTTAAATCGCAAGTCATTTTGAAAATGACTTAAATTTTATGTCTTAAGTCAGCTTTCGAAATATGACTTAAAATCAAATGATTTAAGTCATTAAAATAATTTAAGTCAAAAAAAAGACTTAAGTTTTCAGTGAGCTTGCAGCTGTGTTGTTTTTATTTGTAGTTACAGGTTTACCTTGAATACTCATCTCTCTTGCGAACTATACAGGTTGTTAACTGGACAGTTACTTATACGGGAACAGAATGGCAACACTGCCTATTGAGAACGCATGCACTTATAGGGTATTCTGCCGACTCGTCCCGTCGCGTCGCGTCGCGTCGTCTATCGACGAGCGGGCCGAGGTTGCCATATTTCAACTATGAAGCTCTTGTCGCGAGTAATGAACAAATTAACAACCTGTATATCTCGGACTATAATCGGGTCTACTCTCGGACTATATACAGACCGGACCACCGTTGGAGTAACATAGGCAGAACCGGACGAATTAGCGTATACCCGTACGCCGGATAAAAAGCGAAAAAATGCGATCAAATAAAAATAGGTCGATGTGTGATAAGAATGTTTCAGAATTTGTATTTATTCGTGTTTTAATAGCCAAAACCACGGGGGTGTCACTTGTATGGGAAAACAGGCAACAGTCAAATTTAAACGTGCCAGGACTAACGACAAAGAAAGCAACATCTGCCAGGCATTGGCTTTCTTTGTCACTCACATTGCTTAAATCATGATACCGCGGCCATTTTGTCAACAAAGAAGCTGGCCGGGCTGTCCTGGCAAGTGATTTAAAACAATTTTGCTTTTTTACAATATTAAATTACCATTTGGATGTATTTAATGCGATTATTCAGTTAATTGGTAAGTCAGAAATTACACACAAATACTTTATTCGTAAATACAACTAAGATGTAAACGTATTTTTGTATTTTTAGATTTCAACTCTTGCAAAGACCCGCCGGTAGAACTTGCCTGGCAGCGTATTATTTCCTGATAATAATATCAAAACACGTAAGTACCTCTATAATTTATGATGAAAAATGATTTTGATTATGTTTTATATTATTTAAATACTTTCTAACCTCAAATAATAGTAAGATCCTTGTTTATATCGCACAGCCCGTTCAAAACTGTATTGTCTTCAAAAAATGTTTACAAAACACACAATTATTAAAAAAACAATGTCCTTTTAATCTGATTTATACCTCAGAAGGATGCCAGTAAAATTTTATTACATCAACATTATATTATTTGGCCGTTAATATGCAAAAAGGAGCATATTGCCTTAACTTAAATTTTCTTTTACTTCTCCTGACAATGTTCTCTATATTCTCTATTTTGAGTTAGTAAACTTTTGAACGGGATGTGCGATATATAAAATACATAATATATCCAAGGGTATGATCTGATAAAAGTATTTTTTGATGCATTTTTTGGTTGTTTATGCACGTTGGGTTGTATAACAGCTTATATTTATTTGGTCATTAAAGGAATTTAAAATAGCATATATTTTTGGTCATATTAGTGTGTTATCATGATACAGGTAGTTGTATCATAGTGCCTTATGCATGTTATTTACCTATTATATACTTATGTAATGTATTATCAGTAAATAGATGATAACATACTACTAAAATGTCTTTTTAATAGTATGTTTATCTTTCCAATTCACTAGTTATTTGCAAAATGTATTTTGAACTAATTTAAGTCATTAATTGATCATCTTTCTTTTCAGGTTCCGGAATATTCTTTTTCATTGTTAAAAAAATATATATATTTCAATATTATTGTAATATAAATCGCAGCTCTAAAAAATAAATGATATTGTTTACTAATGTGTAATTTATTTACTATGAATTTTCTCTGAAAATAATAAGTCTTTAATAATATCATTGATTTGCTGTGTAAAGTTAATAGACATATTTTTTAATACATTAAATTATATTAAAGTAATAAAAAATATGTTTATTAACTTTAAACAGTAAGTCAGTGATACTTATAAAAATATTTTTTTTTAAATTTCCCCTCTTTTAAGCCCCGCCCCTCCAATTCCCCTCAATTTAGCTAGTACTGCCAGGCGACACCAGGTGGCGTCTGTTTCCATTTTTTAACATTTCTTTAATGTACCTATTCTCTGGCCAAAACGAATACGTAGATTCTCGCGACAGTTCTCGTGTAAAATTTATTTTTTAAGTATAATAATGGATGTTTATGAAGTTCGTGAGAAAATTCAAATTGTAAAATGGTATTTCCAAAATAGGTCTTATCGGGATATACAAACAATTTTTCCACAAACTTTTGTAAACAGGCCAATTCCATCTTTATCTACTATATCAAGAGTTATTAATAATTTTGAAACACATGGGAGCGTGTCCCCACAAAAACACAAAAAGCCTGATGTGTTGATTAATGAAGAACAGGAGTTAAAGCAAGTGTTCGTTTGTGCTACCGCGGATCAAAATCCCACGTTTTCAAGTAATCAAATTGCTGAGGTGGTTGCCCTGCCCACAATGCCCGTATTGTTTAAGAATATTTGAACAATACTTTTTCCCAACCGGTTAATTAGTGGATATGGAACTATTTTGTGGCCCGCTAGATCACCTGATCTTTCTCCCAATAATTTCTTTTTGTGGGGTTATGTAAAATCCAAAGTGTATGGTCATAATAGGGCTAATAATCTGGATGAATTTCAAGTAAAAATACGAGAGGCTTTTCCAAACTAATTAGCCAATGTCAGACGGGGATTTTACGACCGCCTAGGCTTCTGTCTAGCTCAAGAAGATGGTCTTTTTGAACACTTGTTATAACTTTTTTTTATTTAGAGTAATATTTTGTTTTTTTTTTGGGGTTTAGAGAATTGATTTATTTTTAGTTTTGGCTTGTAAACACACTCAAATAATAAATATTTAAGTATTTTCATTTTAAATGTTACCTTAAGTGAAGGTAAACACTTAAAATGGAAATAATAAATACTCGGCACTCTTCCACACTCTTCGCGTCGTATTCCTAGTCTGTCACGAGTGTCACGACCGACCCGTCCAAGCACAACTGCTACTGCGTACTGCCTGACCAGCCGACTAGCCGGCAGTGAATATCGACCAGTCTCGAGTACGAACGCAAAACGGGTAAACGTAAATTCGTCCGGCAACTTGCTATGTTACTAGTAGCCTGGTCTTCTCTGTATAGTCTGTCCAGCGGGAGCATCCCTGATTGTGATAGTCGTGTCTGTCATTCTAAATCATAGACAAATCGGTTTTTCTGTCATTTTACGGGTGTAATCTGTCAAAATCTTCCCCGACTTGCTGGACACACTACATAGTTTAAAAAAGCGTATGCATGTTATTATACCGTACGATCGAAAAAAAAAACGGCGTCCTGTTGGCTTAGAAAAAACGAACATCGATGACATTCCGTGTTATTTGGCATATAAAAGACCATCGCTGACGCCATTTTTTTTTCGATCGTATTGTTTTATTTTGTTGATTAATATTATTTTAATGGTGATAAATTGTAGGTATCGATTATATCCTGCAAAAACTTGGATTTTCGCATGCACGTACCACCATTCCTAAATGGATGCAAAGGGGCTTTATGGATCCACTGGACGCCATTTTGGCGGTGCTGATGCTCAGGATGATCCACGTGGTGAAGGGGGATCAGTCGCATAGAGAAGAGAAAAAACCCATTGAACACAAAAAGTAGTTTTCTCCATATAAGTATTGAAGATAATTAAATAACCGTATAGCAGTATATAGTGTTGATAAATCATAATATACAGAGTGTTTTTGATTGAATAGGTGTCCGATATTTCGCAGGGTGATTTTTTCACTTCAGCAATCACCCAGGAAAATATCAGAAACGCTCTGTGCACAGAGCGTTTAAAAACCTTTTTTTTTGTGTTTGTTTTGAAACACCCTGTATCTTGCCGTGCTATTTTATCGCAAGTATATTTGAAATAATTCTGATCTTTTGCAGGTGATTCTAAATTTAGTATTAATTTAAATTATTCAAAAAATTTGGTTGTGAGGCAAAACTTACTATTACCGAGTTAATTTTTATATATGGTATAAGGTGTAAATATCTTTTTTTGACAGTTTCATTGTCAATTTTATAGAGAATTTGTTACAATATTTTTGTTGTATAGTTTCCTGTAAATTTTGTTATATATTGTTTAAAAAAATGCAATATAGGTATGTGTATTCAATTTGACTTTTATTTCATTTTATTTTTATTTTTTCTTATAGCGAAACGAGTAATTTGGAGCAATATATGTACTATTTGAAACGATTGATATTGTTAGTAGTCTTAACACTTAAAATGCAAAAAAAAATCTATGGTACAAAATAAAACTTTCAAACATTATTTAACATTGTATTTATTTAAGTCGTACATTTTTTATATCAAGGGAAATCACAGGAACAATATAAAAACAAAACATTTTTTTAGTAATTAAAACTAACTCAACTAATTTTGCAATTTTTTAAAATCTCTTCAGAATCCTCTGGCTTGATTTTCTTAATTTCTTCGAGCAATGCCTTTTCAAAATCAATCAGTCTCCTGGGCTTTTTGTACTGAAAAATTGCAAGAGAAAATTACGGCAATATACTTATAGATGGGCCTTAAAAAAATTCACCTACCGTTATAATAAGGGTGTTAAATCTGTGGGAAAAGCTGACATTTTCTTGTTCTAATTCTATGCAAAGTCTTTGCAAATCTGGTACTATTATCTTCTTGTAGTACTTTTTATTTGTGGTTTGTACTATCAGGGCACTTAGCTCTTTATCAACCAGAACCGAATATACCTCTATAGGATAAGGCAGGTTCCTTATCCTCCATTCTAGATTGATTCTGGTATTTCTCCTAGTAATAAAGGGCTAAAATACCCAAAATTTAATATATTAACGTATGGACGGATTCTTTTTACTTATTATACCTGGTTGGAATTTTCTCTGATAATATATTTATTATCCGAATCATATGATGGTTCAGGATCTCCGATCTCTATTTCCCAAGAATTTTCACCTTTTAATTGTCTATTTATTCTCCAAGCTCTTCTTGTAACTACGTTTGTGTTTAAATCGTACTCTTCCACCATTTCCCTGTTATCATCCAACTCAAAATGGATTCTTTTTAGATTGTTCTGGACGATACACTTTTTTCTGGCCTTTTGTAATTGAGAAAACCAATCCACTGACATTTTTCTAATGTTCTCAGCGTTCTATATTCACTAGAAATCCACAAATTTTGCTATAAATGTTGCAGACAGTGTGCAACAAAACAAATATGTCTTTTAGATTGATGTACACATTTTACAGTTAAAGTTTTTTGTTGATTACATGTTGATTACTATGGTGTTATTGATGTAATATCTGGTAACGCATTGTACCATGAGAAAGGGACAAAACAAACAACCTGTAACCGTTTGTAACATCAAACATCATTTAAGTCTCTTCAGAGAGAAACTATATTTATTTTTCTATAACGCTATTGTACTACAATAACTTGTTAACTAATATCAATTAGCCCAGTAAGTACCCAATAAATAAATACTTAACACAAATCCAAAAAGAATAAATAATAAAAACATAAGAGAAAGACAGTTTCGAAAGCAAAAAGAGGTTATCGTTTATTCTTCCCCTTTTTTTTTTGTTTTCTTTTATTAATTTGATGGCTTAAGCTGCTAGGACTATCCAGCTTAGAGCTTGTTATAGAAGATTATATCCATATCCCTGGGCTTTACCATCCTTAACGTAATAAACTATTTTTTTCGTAAAAAAATTATTTGTTACACGTAAAAAACTTATTGTTTCTAATAAAAAAAAAACTTTTTACGCAAAAAAATTATTTTTTGCGTGTAAAAAACTATTTGTTACACGTAAAAAACTAATTTTAACGCGTCAAGAACTTATTGTATCAATGCCTTCTATTAAAAGATCAGCCTACGGGCGAGATTTATGACGTCACGCTAGTTAGATATAACGGATTAATAAATATGTTGTAGAATACATGGAAAACATAATTATTCCTCAGATTTTTGGTTTGTATTTTAAAAATGATATAGTTTAAATGAAATATACATAATATACAGTTAATAACTACAACATATATACCTATTTATAGTAATAAATACTTTGGCAAATAAACTATGAACCATACATATGCAGCAAATGTTTTACAATGTACAAATAATGTATAGGTACATAAGATAATGGGTAAAATGTAAATATATTTTAAATTTTGGGGTTTGAAAATCGATCTAATTTAACAAAAACATTGAATATCTACTAATAGTGATGTATTATTATTTGCATTCACAAAATTTATATGTATATTTTGCAGAGTATCAATGTTCGAAAAAATTATATTTACAAATAATACAATATTATCTAAAAAAGGCGTCAGCGATGGCTATGAAATGAAGATCGCTGGCATTTTATATGTTAAATTATTCTAAAAATTTTTTGATTTTCTTGGGATTTTTAGGTTCGGGAAAACGTTGATTAAGTTTTCATTTGGGTTTTCATTATTTTTATTTGGTTTAAAAACGTTTCGGCTAACTATAGTTTTTTCACAGTGTTGTGTCATATGAGAAAAATAGTGTCGAATATAATCCAAAAATTACATATACAATATAATTCACACCTCATAATGTTTACTGCAATTAATAAACTAATATAAACTTATCAAAAGATGACCACATATTTTTTAAAAATTATTATTCTTAACACTAAAATTATCTACATTGACTATGGAGTACGCAGTAAACATTATGTGCGTGGTGTGCATATTTTATATGCAATTTTTGGATTATATTCGACACTATTTTTTTCATATGACACAACACTGATGGAGGCTATAATGTTAGCCGAACCGTTTTTTTTTAAACCAAATAAAAAAAAAAATGAAAACCAAATGAAAAAATCAATCAGCGTTTTTCCCGAACCTAAATTCCAAGAAAATCAAAAATTTAGAATATTTAGAATCAAGGTTCAAGAATATCAAATTTTCCAAGACTGTAAAATTCTAGTTAATTATTTTATGTGTACAGTTATTTCGGGAATATCATCGATGTTCATTTCCAAGCCAACTAGACGCCGATTTTTTTCGATGATACGGTATAATTCTTACGTAAAATGTAAATAACATTAGACCAATTAAAACAAAGAAATATGAATTTCTTAGTATTTTTAGTAGCACCTTTATTCTTAAACTTAATTTTGTATTATGCAAATATACCAATTTTATTGTTATTTTATTCATATTGTATTCAGCCATCACTTAAATATTTGATATTAATTTGGTATTATAAATAATCAACACTATTCATTAAAAATTACTGAACAAATATATGTTATGCTTAACATACATTATATATTATCAAACAAAAACACATTCTTCTTTTTAAACTGTATCAGTCTTGTCTTTACAAAAATCTTTTTTAAAATTTGAACTCAAAATAATAATCTTTTTCATGATCTCTAATACACATATTTTTTATTTTTCCCTAGATCATAATACCTACTTACGTGTTTGAATCTATCGAAGCTGAACCAGCAACACTTGGAGTGGAGATTCCACAATATGAATAAAATAAACATAATTGTCCAGTTTTCATTAATACCATCATGGGAGAATATTATTTTTAAATTTATTAAAGATATTTTCAATAAAATTCTCTTGATTTATAACTCTGTACCCACTTTTCTTGCTCTTCCGGACACTTTAGGCTGCCTAGTATAATAACTATCCTTTCCACCAGGAACACAACAAAGATGAGGCATAGCACCAATAACACACTCCACTTAAGCTTTATTGATGAATTGTTAGAGTCTTAAAAACACACACAAAAATCACGATAAGTAAAAATGTATGGGCACTTTTAGGTTAAATCACTTGCACAACGTGTAATTTTTAAAATTTCTATTTTTTGTGCGAAACCGAGAGTGACCATATATCTGGTAGTAGTTTATGTCACTTCAACACCAAAATAATTAGTTTTTTGCACTACAATAATAAATAATACCAAAAATCAAAGAGTTAAAACCAAAAATCAACCGACAAAATATGAAACGGAATCTAACCCAATATCTAAGTATGTACAGCTGATGAAGTAAACAAAAGTCCGCCCGTAGGCTGATCTTTTAATAGAAGGCATTGATTGTATCTGATAAAAACCTTTTTTACGCAACAAAAAAAATTTACTTGTAAAAAACTACCGCATGATCGAATAAAAAGGGCGTCAGCGTCAGCGATGGCTATGAAATGAAGATCGCTGTCATTTTATATGAAAAATTATATGGGAAATGTCATCGATCGTCATTTCATGGCCATCGCTGACGCCGTTTTTATTCGATCATACGGTATTTTTTGCACCTCGAAAACTATTTTTTACACGTATAAAACTATTTGTTACCCGTAAAAAACTATTTGTTCCGCGTAAAGAACTATTTGTTACGAGTAAAAAACACTTTTTAGACATAAAAAACTATTTTTTACGCATAAAAAAATATTCCTTTAATTTATTACGTTTTTCAAACATTTCCTTAAAATTTTTGAATTTAATAGAATCTTCCTAAACAGTAGATGTTCTCTATAAGAATATTTTTAGATAATAGGTACCCTAAAATGACAAAAAGAATACTATTTTAATTTATTTTTATTGTATTATTAAATATTACGTCCGCCTATGACGGGGTCTCATTTAGGTGCATCCATACTATGGCAAAAGATCGATTTCCTGAAGAATCGATTTAAATCAGACATCCTAAAGTGTCACTGCCGTCTTTTTAAGCCCTCCATACTGCCGTCCATAGCTGCCGTCGGTCGTCGATCAACTGTCAATCTGTCAATTAAGAAGTCAATGGCTGAGAGTCAATGGTCAAGGAGACGTCATATTTTTCATCGCCTTGCTAAAATTACCGAGCAGGAAATTAATAATAAATCAATAAATCAATAAATCAATAAATCGATAAATCGATAAATCGATAAATCGATAAATCGATAAATCGATAAATCGATAAATCGATAAATCGATAAATCGATAAATCGATAAATCGATAAATCGATAAATCGATAAATCGATAAATCCATAAATCCATAAATCGACAAATCGATAAATCAATAAATCAATAAATCAATAAATCAATAAATCAATAAATCAATAAATAAATAAATCAATAAATCAATAAATCAATAAATCAATAAATCAATAAATCAATAAATCAATAAATCAATAAATCAATAAATCAATAAATCAATAAATCAATAAATCAATAAATCAATAAATCAATAAATCAATAAATCAATAAATCAATAAATCAATAAATCAATAAATCAATAAATCAATAAATCAATAAATCAATAAATCAATAAATCAATAAATCAATAAATCAATAAATCAATAAATCAATAAATCAATAAATCAATAAATCAATAAATCAATAAATCAATAAATCAATAAATCAATAAATCAATAAATCAATAAATCAATAAATCAATAAATCAATAAATCAATAAATCAATAAATCAATAAATCAATAAATCAATAAATCAATAAATCAATAAATCAATAAATCAATAAATCAATAAATCAATAAATCAATAAATCAATAAATCAATAAATCAATAAATCAATAAATCAATAAATCAATAAATCAATAAATCAATAAATCAATAAATCAATAAATCAATAAATCAATAAATCAATAAATCAATAAATCAATAAATCAATAAATCAATAAATCAATAAATCAATAAATCAATAAATCAATAAATCAATAAATCAATAAATATATAATTGATAAATCGATAAATCGATAAATCGATAAATCGATAAACCGATAAACCGATAAACCGATAAACCGATAAATCGATAAATCGATAAACCGATAAATCGATAAACCTATAAATCGATAAATCGATAAATCGATAAATAATAATAATAAATAAATAAATCAATAAATCCATAAATCCATAAATCCATAAATCCATAAATCCATAAATCCATAAATCAATAAATCAATAAATAAATTCGATAAATGTTGAGTTTTTGATAAATTAATCAATAAATCGATATATGTATAAATAAACCAATAAATCAATAAATTGATAAATCAATAAATCGATATATAAATAATCAAATTAATCGATAAATCAATAAATCGATAAATTAATCAACAAATCGATAAATTAATCAATAAATCGATATATAAATAAACCAATAAATTGATAAATCAATAAATCGATGAGTCGATAAATCGATAAATCAATAAATCGATAAATTAATTAATAAATCTATATATAAATAAACCAATAAATCAATAAATCGATAAATTAATCAATAAATCGATAAATCAATAAATCGATATATAAATAAACAAATAAATCAATAAATCAATAAATTAATCAATAAATCTACAGGGTTGTTCACCACATACGACACGGAGTATTGTAGCTAAACGATTAGATTTTTACAAATTTTAAGTTTTGGGTTCGTTGAAGGACTATTAGAGCTACAATTTAGAAATAATTTTACAAGATACAGAGTGTCCCAAATAAGTAAAAAATGCTATAGTTGTATTTTTTTAAATGGAACGCCCTATATATTATTCTATTTTTAGATTCTACGATTGAAATAAAGGTAAATTTTATTAAGGTTTATCACACTTAAACCTTACCGTTTTTGAAATATTTTCAATTTTGTGAAATTGCAGTAAAAATTTTAAGGCTTCATTTCTCCAAGGGTATTAAAGTTTTTAATACTAAATATTTACTGAAGTTTATTTATTGATCAGTTATTGTGTTGCAATACTAAAATTTAATGAAATAAACAAACTATATCGACAATATTAGTATCTGTACTCTTTAAAAATTTAGTACATCTTTAAAAATAATCTAAAATGTCAGTATTCCATGGGTATATTGATAAATAAATTTAAAATTACAAGAAAATGCATTTTCTACGGAAACTTGAAGCTATAGGAAAAAAATGGTATAATACAATTTGATAGACAATTAAATTGTGCATCTGATTCTCATGAAATATACAGGGTGTTCCATTTAAATTAAATAAGTTGTTGCCGTTTAAAGCTAGTAATTATTTAAAATAAAATTTTAGACACTCTGTATAAGGTAGTATAATTTTTATTATTGCAAAACAATAACTGATCAATAAATAAACTTCAGTAAATATTTAGTATTAAAAACTTTGATACCCTTGGAGAAATGAAGCCTTAAAATTTTGACTGCAATTTCACAAAATTGAAAATATTTCAGAAACCGTAAGGTTTAAGTGTAATAAACCTTTATCAAATTTACCTTTATAATTAATCGTAGAAACTAAAAATGTAATAATATACAGGGTGTTCCATTTAAAAAAATACAACTTTGATATTTTTTATTTATTTGGGACGCTCTGTATCTTGTAAAAATATTTTTAAATTGTAGCACTAATAGTCCTTTAACGAACCTAAAACTTTGTAAAAATCTAATCGTTTAGCTACAATACTCCGTGTCGTATGTGGTGAACAACCCTGTATATATAAATAAACCAATAAATTAATAAATCGATAAATCAATAAATCGATAAACCAATAAATCGATAAATCAATAAATTAATCAATAAATCGATATTTAAATAAACCAATAAATCGATAAATCAATAAATCGTATAAATCAATAATTCGTAATCTACGACCTCAAAATAGGGTGTACACCAATTATTTTGTTGAAAATCTGACGATTTCCAGTTTTCCCAATAATTACCTAAATTTCAATTCATCATGGTGAATTTATAGCTGAACTGATGTCGGTTTATTTTTTCTCTTTCAGCTACTGATCTTTTTCTATTAGAAATGATGGATAACATAGACGAAGTAATAGATTTAAAACCGTAAGTATGAATGTAAAGTAGTTCCCTTTATTAGATCCCAGTTACAATAATAACTCCCTTCAAATCTGGTGTTTTGTTTAGATCACTCGAAAGGCATACAGTTATAAGAATTTAATCAAAACAAATTTGAGGATTAACAAAATGTTTATTTTAATCTGAAAAAATCGTAACCTAGTCAAGTATTCTATTTATTATTAAGTTTTAAGCGTTATAGTTAAGTATGCAGCGTGGCAGGCTGTACCTCAAGAAGAGATCGACAACCTGATCAGGAGCATGGAGAGACGATGTAGGGCTGTAATGAACAGTAGAGGAGGCTATACCCTTTATTATGTAAAAATGGTTTTATCTTTTTTTTAATTCACAGTTTAGAATAAAAAAAAGATGTGTGTATTTTTTTGAGTTCAATAAAAATCAAGGTAAATTTGAAAAATTCGGCAAATTTCGCATTTTTATTTCCAATACGTCCTGTAAACTATTTGTTTATTTTAATTTTATTATATCAGAAATGCAAATAATAAAATTACTGACGATGGCTGGATAAAATTGTAATATCCCTAGACTTTTCTGGTGTGTGTATATCAGATATATATCGGATATATATCCGATATTTGATATTTATATAAATATCATGATCTTTGCCAACCCTGGACCTTGGTTAACTACTCAATATTCAATTATTCTCGAGTGACTGAATTGGCTGCAAAAAATTGCTGATAACTTCAGTGTTCTGAGGCGGTGCTTCGTCTTGCTGGAAAAATATGTTTTCGAATTCCATTAGGGGCAGATCATCAATAAGGGGTCCAAAGCCTACTAATTAAAAGTGGCGAACTTTTAAAAATTCTGTACTTCGAAGGGAACTATAACAAAATATCAAATGTGCTATATTTTTGGAAAAGTAATTTTAAGTTCTTTTCACTTAATTAAAAATATACAGGGTGTCCCAAATAAAAAATTAATTTTTATGTTGATAACTCTTAAATTATTAATTTAAAAAAATATATACTTAAACTATTAAATTCTATGTAAAAAGATACTTTAGAAATGTTTTCACAAAAATACAAAATTTTCCATAGCAAAAAAGTTAAAGCAATTTAAAATTGCACATTTAACACCCTGTAACTCATAAACGGTAATAGATATCGATGTGCGGTTTTCACTATCACGTTTTTGACAAAAATTGAGTTCCAGACACCGATATCAGTTTTCGTCTATTTCCTATAGAAAAGGGTGTTTCCCTTTAAAAGCGTCCAATTTGACCCACCCTGTACATACTGGAAACTTATCTGCACGATACTAAAGAACAAACTATATTTTTCATAGCCAACTTATAAAATTGATTTGTAAATAGCTTTGAATAAGAAGACTAAGGAAGGAGCATAATGCTATCCATGTATTCATGCATGGTGGTGGGGATCCTTGACAGTTCTGTTTGACGATTCATTTGACACATTTGAATTTGATTTGAAATTTTGTGGATTTGTCAGTCTTTACGGAGCTGATTTTATGTTATTTATTATTTATTCTACTACTGATAGTTGTATAAAGGTAGTAAATCTAGATGGAAATTGTGGCAGAACTTAAATTAACTGTGACACTATCGCGATTTATCGAAAAAATAGTTGGTTGTGTAGCGTGCGGTAGATCTCGGCAAAAATCGAGTGAAATAATGGAACAACTTTTCGCTAGTAAGTGAATATATAATATACATACGTGTAGTAAACCTAATACGTGTAGATCATTTATGAAATTCACTTAAATTAACTAATTATATATTTTTTCTTGCATTTTGCTTGTCAAAGATTAGATGTCAAAGAATTTAGATACGTCAATTTGACTTACCTGCTTTTTAGTAGCGTATCGGATGTTTGTGTTAATAAATAATTATTAAAACTTATCTATTTTTATTATAATAATATGTTTTTATAACAATTTTAATAACTACCAACATTTATTCACAACGTAAAATAAAAAAGATATATTGAGTCTCACTCCCACGTCTACCCTACATAATAGTTTTATATTTTTAAATAAAATTAGAACGGCACTGATAAACCGGAATTTAAGTCGGTCCTATTTGAGTCCCATCGCGGTGAACCTAAGATTTTTGATTCCTTAGTCTTCTTATTCAAAGGTAAATAGACATTGCTCCTACATGATCTCTGGATCAAATTAAAATTAAAGAACTAAAAAATTGATTTTAGGTCAAAGAATCCGCAGGAAAATATCCATAAATGTGCCTATTTGCGGCTACCAAAACAATTTACGACATGTAGCACAAAAAAAATGTTCTAATATTTGCATACCAAACACGACATGTAGCACAAAAAAACTATTTAAAATATTTAAATTCAACTATTCGAGAACACTTTTACTTTATTAACACAGATGCGTCTACAAGAAACCATTGAGGTTCTGTTCAAAATTACCTTTCGGCCTTTTTCAAAAAATTATTATTAAAAATACTAGAACTGTCCTGAAATCAAAACTATATTAGGTATTTACTGTAGTCGGTCTGTTCTTACTTTTTTACAAATATCGTAATTTTTAACCATACAGGGTGTTCAAAATTGTATGCCAAACTATTTAAAATATAAAATAATTTTTTCTTGTTTTTTTTTAAATGGATAACTCCCTGTATATAATTTTTTATTAGATGGAGAATTTAAAAAATGAACACTTTTTGTATTTAAAGTATTTCAGAATTTTTAACGGTTTTTCGGATATTCGTGGTATCATACATATGGGGTTTTCAACAGTAATTTTTTATCAAAACCACCCAGTGATTTTTTTCTGGTATTTTACCGTTGAAAGAGCTATATATAATAAAATCGCGAATATTTGCGAATTATAGTTTTTGTTCTAAAATAGATTAAAAAATGACATAATAAAATTTAGGCTGTTGTTATCGGGTATTTGCTTTGAATAAGAAGACTAAGGAAGGAGCATATCAAAAATCTTAGGTCCACAGGATGGGCCTCAAATATGGCCGACTTAATTTCCGGTTTATCAGTGCCGTTCTAATTTTATTTAAAAAAATGTAAAACTATGATGTAGGATAGACGTTATAGGTAGATTCAATAATTTTGTTTTTATTTTACGTTGTGAATAAATGTTGGTAGTTATGAAAATTCTTATAAAATATAAAATTCTAATAAAAATAGATAAGTTATAATAATTATTTATAACCATAAACATCCGATACGCTACTGAAGCAGGTAAAGTCAAATTGACGTATCTAAATTCTTTGACCTCTAATCTTTGACAAGTAGTAAATAAAAGCAAAAATGCAAGAAAAAATATATAATTAGTTAATTTAAGTGAATTTCATAAATGATCGGTTTACTACACGTATGTATATTATATAGTCACTTACTAGCGAAAAGTTGTTCCATTATTTCACTCGATTTTTGCCGAGATCTACCGCACGCTACACAACCATCTATTTTAGAGTCTTTTTCGATAAATCGCGATAGTGTCACTGTTAATTTAAGTTCTGCCACAATTTCCATCTAGATTTACTACCTTTATACACCTATCAGTAGTAGAATAAATAATAAATAACATAAAATAAGCTCCGTAAAGACTGACAAACCCACAAAATTTCAATCAAATTCAAATGTGTCAAATGAATCGTCAAACAGAACTGTCAAGGATCCCCACCTTAGAGTGCTTTTTCCGCCCACCATGCATGAATACATGGATAGCATTATGCTCCTTCCTTAGTCTTCTTATTCAAAGGGTATTTGTTAAATTTGACATTTAAAAAATATATGACTAAAAAAGTGGGTTTATTGGGCGAATTTTGAAACACTTTATATGAAAAATATTTTGTAGGGTTACAAGACTCACAAGACTGTAATATTTAAGTATTCTTTTATTAGATCGAAAGAAGCTGAGGAAAAAGTCTTTCATTGTACCACATGTGGCTTTCAAACGCAATATAAATCAAATTTTCTCAGACACAAGAAAATTAATTTGCTACTGAAAGACCGACAGTTGTTTGCATGTACACACTGTAATAAGAGATATACAACAAAACTAGGCTTACAACGTCATCTTGATCATAATCATATTGATTCCAGGTAAATTTATTTTGTGTAATACACGGATCATATACAGTGTCACAGATAAAGTCTGAATGCTTTATTCATTTTCTTTACTCCTTTTACATATACAGGGTGTCCCAGGCTGAGCGCGCATTAGAAGTTTCTAGAGAACCACAATATCTAGATCGGAGATTTTTTGCACATCATTGTTTTACAACGAGATCTGTCGATTAACAATATTTTCAATATGGCGGCACTTCCGGAAATACCGGAAGTTGACAGCAACTTTCTTATTTTAAATGGGTGCCCCCAATTTTTATTACACACTTAAATTCTTTGTAAAATTTTATGAATTTTGATATTAAACACTCTATATCTAATATTAACCGTTTTTGAGAACAAAAAAATATTTAAAATTTTTGGACGAAAAAAACTACCCGTCAAAAAAATTTGTATAACCTAGAAAAATATTATTGATTACCATAGCCACTGTGATATAAAGACACGTGGCTATCTATTTCAAAAATTAAATTGATCAAATGTCATATAATAATGACGGTAGCTGTCATAAAATTGAGCGATTAAAACATAAAATAATACATTATTTTTTCCAAATGGAAACCCACTTTTTTTTATTTCGCGCCCTCTACACGAAGGAGTCATATTGACGATATCAAAATCAAATTACTCATGTCAAAAAACTCCCAGACACCAATTTTTATCTGAATATTGACGTTGCTTCAGAAATTATTTGGAAAAAACCGAAACAAAAATGAAACTTCTACACCCTGTATCTCCGAAACTAAGCATTTTAGGACATATATTTATACCTTTGAATAAGAAGACCAAGGAAGGAGCATAATGCTATCCATGTATTCATGCATGGTGGGCGGAAAAGCCACCATAAAAGCTCTCTAGGGTGGGGATCCTTGACAGTTCTGTTTGACGATTCATTTGACACATTTGAATTTGATTTGAAATTTTGTGGATTTGTCAGTCTTTACGGAGCTTATTTTATGTTATTTATTATTTATTCTACTACTGATAGTTGTATAAAGGTAGTAACACAGATAACACATAATAATGTGTTATCTGTGGTAGTAAATCTAGATGGAAATTGTGGCAGAACTTAAATTAACAGTGACACTATCGCGATCTATCGAAAAAGACTCAAGACTAAAATAATTGGTTGTGTAGCGTGCGGTAGATCTCGGCAAAAATTGAATGAAATAATGGAACAACTTTTCGCTAGTAAGTGACTATAGGTATAATATACATACGTGTAGTAAACCGATCATTTATGAAATTCACTTAAATTAACTAAATTATATATTTTTCTTGCATTTTAGCTTTTATTTATTACTTGTCAAAGATTAGATGTCAAAGAATTTAGATACGTTAATTTGACTTACCTGCTTCAGTAGCGTATCGGATGTTTGTGTTAATAAATACTTATTATAACTTATCAATTTTTATTAGAATTATATATTTTTATAACAATTTTAATAACTGCCAACATTTATTCACAACGTAAAATAAAACAACAAATTATTGAGTCTACCCCACGTCTACCCTACATCATAGTTTTACATTTTTTAAATAAAATTAGAACGACACTGATAAACCGGAATTTAAGTCGGCCATATTTGAGGCCCATCGCGGTGTACCTAAGGTTTTTGGTATGCTCCCTTCTTAGTCTTCTTATTCAAAGATTTATACGAACTTTTTTTTACTTATTTTTGTCTGCAGAATATGCTGCCGATCAAACCACCCTGTATATATTAAATATAATTCCATGACTAAGTGGGAAAAAGGGGTCCACTTGACGTGATCTTACTCAGTTTTAAATATGAAGAGAATGCCAAGGCCTTCAGGCTTATTTTTCTAATACCCTAAATTTAATGTTACTGGTTTTAAAACTTCAAAGTATTCAAAATAATGGCACTTATCAAAAAAAACTTATTGAAATATTGCTATTGGAACAAAAATATCCATTTTAGTCATTTTAATTGTTTATTGTTTCCAGAAATGCCGATTGTACATCTTCAACTGATGAAGAAGTGATATTAGATGCTTTAAAAATCGAAATTGATGATGTCGCTTCGCCTTTGGATGACTCTAAGTATGGGTTTTAAGTAAATTTTTACTAATTTAGTTATAATAATGTAACGGGTTAATTCCAGAAATTCTGAATGTTTAGCTGTGACTAATGAAATAAAATCAGAAGATTTTATAAAAACAGAACCCGAAGATGTCGCTCCGATTATGAAGACAGACGTGCACGACGACTTTAAGTATGTTTTTTACTCGTATTTTTATTAATGGATACGGCATTGTGTTTTAAATATTTTCTTATTGTTTCCAGAAGTAGCGAAAATGAATCTGCCACTCGAAATGTGAAGCAAGAAGATTTTATAAAAATGGAACCTGACGATGACGTCTGACGTTTGTGGATAAAGATACGCATTTTTCGACGAAGAAAATATTCGTAACACTAAACATTTTGAAAAGTTTAACTTTTGTTTTTTTTTCAACCTAACCTAACCTTTACATTTTTAAGCTGTATAAATACCATAGATAAATGCAACAAGTTTAGATTGGAAAGCCCGTAAAAATTTTGGGTCGCGAAATTATTTTGGGTCGCGACCGTTATACGCGATCTGGCGCTGCTATAGCGGTCGCTAAGAACAACGGCAAACAAAAACAGAAATAATTTTCTCTTGTCAAAGTCAGAATCTTCAAAAATCATAATAATCTTTCAA